>NC_062965.1:42928753-42948753 GCF_023119035.1 Salvia hispanica
ATTTGATTCACTCCGTCGTCACTTCCATTGGTTGCTCATTCTGTCGTCGCCTCCTCGGGTTGCTCATTTTGTCGCCGCCTTCGATTCAACATACCTAATGCCTTTAATTCATAAACGTAAGTTCGTCGGCTTATCTATTCAAGGAACGATTCATTTAACCGATTTTCTTTGCATTTCACTTTAACGATGGAGTCATGTTATGCTTATAGTGATGTAGTTAGTTAACAATGGAGTCGCATTATGACTATTCATTTCAGTTTACAATGAACTAGAATGTAGAAATGTAAGTTTACTCTTTTGACATATGAGTAAAGTATATTAACTCTACATAGAATCATATTATGATTATAGTGATGTATATAATACTTACAATGAACTATACTATTGTGCTTACAGTGATTGTACGGTTTTGGTCTTACACTCACTATTTTGCCTTTGAGTGAAGTAATTTATGGTTATAGTGATGTATATGTTGTTTACTGCGATGTATATGCAATTTATCGTGAAGTATACGATGCTTAGAGTGAAGTATTCCATGCCTAGAGTGAAGTGTTTGTGATCCATGCTTAGAGTGCACTATTTTATCATTTCAGTGAAGTAAAACGTGTTTAGAGTGAAGTATTCCATGCTTAGAGTGAAGTGTTTATGATCCATGTTTATAATGCACTATTTTTTCATCTCAGTGAAGTAAAATGTGCTTAGATTGAAGTATTCCATGGTTAGAGTGAAGTGTTTGTGATGCATGCTTAGAGTGCACTGTTTTTTCATTTCATTGAAGCAAAACGTGCTTAGAGTGAAGTATTCCATGGTTAGAGTAAAATGTTTGTGATCCATGCTTATAATACACTATTTTTTCATCTAAATGAAGTAAAATGTGCTTAGAGTGAAGTATTCCATAGTTAGAGTGAAGTGTTTGTGATCCATTCTTAAAGTGCACTGCTTTTCATTTCAGTGAAGTAAAACGTGCTTAGAGTGAAGTATTCCGTGCTTAGAGTGAAGTGTTTGTGATGCATGCTTATAGTGCACTATTTTATCATTTCAGTGAAGTAAAATGTGCTTATAGTGAAGTATTCCATGCATAGAGTAAAGTGTTTGTGATCCATGCTTATAGTGCACTATTTTATCATTTCAGTGAAGTAAAACGTGCTTAGAGTGAAGTATTCCGTGCTTAGAGTGAAGTGTTTGTGATGCATGCTTATAGTGCACTATTTTATCATTTCAGTGAAGTAAAATGTGCTTATAGTGAAGTATTCCATGCATAGAGTGAAGTGTTTGTGATCCATGCTTATAGTGCACTGCTTTTCATTTCAGTGAAGTAAAACGTGCTTAGAGTGAAGTATTTCATGCTTAGAGTGAAGTGTTTGTGATCCATGCTTATAGTGCACTATTTTATCATTTCAATGAAGTAAAACGTGCGTAGAGTGAAGTATTTTATGCTTAGAGTGAAGTATTTGTGATCCATGCTTATAGTGCACTATTTTATCATTTCAGTGAAGTAAAACGTGTTTAGAGTGAAGTATTCCATGCATAGAGTGAAGTGTTTGTGATCCATTCTTATAGTGCACGGTTTTTTCATCTCAGTGAAGTAAAATGTGTTTAGAGTGAAGTATTCTATGCTTAGAGTAAAGTTTTTATGATCCATGCTTATAATGCACTATTCTTTCATCTCAGTGAAGTAAAATGTGCTTAGATTGAAGTATTCCATGGTTAGAGTGAAGTGTTTGTGATGCATGCTTAGAGTGCACTGTTTTTTCATTTCATTGAAGTAAAACGTGCTTAGAATGAAGTATTCCAAGGTTAGAGTGAAATGTTTGTGATCCATGCTTATAAAACACTATTTTTTCATCTCAATGAAGTAAAATGTGCTTAGAGTGAAGTATTCCATA
The DNA here is from genome assembly GCF_023119035.1 of Salvia hispanica. Classification (NCBI taxonomy): domain Eukaryota; kingdom Viridiplantae; phylum Streptophyta; class Magnoliopsida; order Lamiales; family Lamiaceae; genus Salvia; species Salvia hispanica. The sequence goes on from NC_062965.1 coordinate 42,930,640, forward strand.
GTTAGAGTGAAGTGTTTGTAATCCATTCTTATAGTGCACTGCTTTTCATTTCATGAAGTAAAACGTGCTTAGAGTAAAGTATTCCGTGATTAGAGTGAAGTGTTTGTGATGCATGCTTATAGTGCACTATTTTATCATTTCAGTGAAGTAAAATGTGCTTATAGTGAAGTATTCCATGCATAGAGTGAAGTGTTTGTGATCCATGTTTATAGTGCACTATTTTATCATTACAGTGAAGTAAAACTTGCTTAGAGTGAAGTATTCTATGCATAGAGTGAAGTGTTTGTGATTCATTCTTGTAGTGCATTGCTTTTCATTTCAGTGAAGTAAAACATGCTTAGAGTGAAGTATTTCATGCTTAGAGTGAAGTGTTTGTGATTCATGCTTATAGTGCACTATTTTATCATTTCAATGAAGTAAAACGTGCGTAGAGTGAAGTATTTTATGCTTAGAGTGAAGTGTTTGTGATCTATGCTTATAGTGCACTATTTTATCATTATAGTGAAGTAAAATGTGTATAGAGTGAAGTATTCCATGTATAAAGTGAAGTGTTTTGTGATCCATTTCAGTGAAGTAAAATGCTAAGAGTGTATAGACCTTAGAGTGAAGTATATGATGACTGTTACTATGGTGAGCGGGAACAAGATTGGAACTGGAAATGTATTGGCTAAAAGAAGCAGCAAGGGAATACTCCAAAGGCTAAGAGCAAAGTATTGCAGAGCATTAATGTTGTCGGAAACAAACCATGAATCATTGAATAACTTGGCAACAACATCAAAGCATTATCAAGAATGTAGCAACAACATGGAGATAGATGTGGAAAAATGATTGTAAACTTCAAGCGTTCATGACAATTTGTATGAAACTGATATAGTTCATAATATTTGTCATTTAGTTCAATATAAAGCTCATTCGTTTCAATTAAATTCAATATTATGTTGACTATTTACTTCACTGCAGAGCATATTTGCTTCACTATATAGCAGTTTTACATCATTGTACACAAGAGTTACTACACTATATAATATTTCAACTTCACTGTAAGTATATGTTCACAATAAATGAACCAAAACATGTAATTGAAATAAAAATCACTCAAAAGTGTACTAAAAATGAGTCATAAGTGCTCTACAAAGTGAACTATTTTTGTCCAAATCCTCACTGCCTCTGTTTTGCCTTCTCATTCCCCTTTTTGCAATTCCTCGAATCATGGTGTCCAATCTCAAGACAGTTTCCACATTTTCGACCTGGTTTCATTGATAACTTCATTGCTAACTCCTTCGATTTCTTCCTACTTACACTTCCCTTTGTACTGAGAATGATGATGAACTTCAATAAAGTTCGAAACTTGTGAGCCATATTAAATCACTATAAAGCATACGAAATATACTTCAATTTATGCTCAATATACTTCACTATATGAACAATATGCTTCACTGAAATGAAAAAACAATATACTATAAAGCATGCTCAATATACATCACTGTAAGCATATACTAAGTTCACTACATGCTCAATATAATTCACTGAAATGAATAAAAACAGTACACTATAAGACATTGTAGTTCACTGAATACTCAATATACTTCACTGAAATGAAAAAACAATACACTATAAGCATGCAGAAATATACATCACTGTAAACAAATACTAGTTCACTAAATGCGCAATATACATCACTATATGCTCAATATTCTTCACTGGATTGAAAAAAAGAATACATCATACTCAATACACTTCACTGTAAGCATATTTTAGTTCACTAAATGCTCAATATACTTCACTGTGAGCATATAATAGTTCACTATATGCACAATATACTTCACTAAAATGAAAAACAGTAAACTAAACAATATTGTTTACTGAAATATCAAATATCAGTATAAACATCATATTTACTTCACTACAAACAATATTTACTTCAGTATAAAGTATATTTAATACACGATAGAGCATATTTACTCACTATAAAACATATTTACTACACTACAACACATATTGAGCATATTTACTTCACTGTTCGTCGCATATACTTCACTCTAGCGTCTTTTCACATCATCACAATCTAATCATGATGAGCAACAATATTTAATTGATAATAATTGATAATTACCTTTAGATTCAGTTTCTCATTCCTCTCAAGATGAATCAGAATCGAAATAATCTTCCAACGAATGTATCGGAATTGAATCCATGTGATAAGGAATCCAGACGTCGCATTTTGACGGGGAAGCGACGTTGCGATCAAACGTGAACGAATTTGGATGTATTTGGTTCAGAAATCGCACAACACAATTCACATCGATTATGTGAACAAATTTGGTTGAATTTGGAAGAAATCGGCGCTTGAATTCAGAAGAAATCGGCACTTGAATTTTGGAAGAAATATGCGCTTGAATTCAGAAGAAATTGGCGCTTGAATTTTGGAAGAAATTGCAATTTGAATTTGGGAGAAATCACGTTGAGTTTGAGATATTGAATTCATGTTGATATACTAATTCCAAAAATTCCCTTAGGCTATTATTTTTAACAAAAATCTGGAAATTTGTTTAACCTACAAGATTAAATTGGAGTAACAAGATATGTGGCTGAGATTTATTCTCTAGTTATACACTTAAAATTAGTTAGACCTTGATCACTCCTATATATATATTGTACAAACTCTAAATTATGATCTGAACCGTTAAAAAATATCAATAGATGATAAGATAGTAGCAATAAAAAATGTCAACACAATATCAACACAGCATCAACCGTTGACACTGTGTTGATATTTTCTGTTGCTACTATATTGTTATCTGTTGACATTTTCTAACGGTTCAGATCATAGTTTGGAGTTCGTATAATATTTAGAGTTTGCATTTGATTACATTCCTATGTACTAATATGCTAACTAATTTTAAAGTGCTAACGTACATCCAATCACGTGCTGCCACGTGGCATGAAAAATGCAATATTATATATACAGAAAAATGCAATATGCATTTGTAAAAGTTATAATTGAATTTTGACAGATTGCATTTTTGTTATATGCAGATTGCATTTTTTATTGTTGAGTTTTGCATTTTCGATATTAACTGTTTAATTTACATTTTATATCTAGACGGATTGCATTTATATATGTGAAAATACAAAACTTAACAATATAAAATGCAATTTATGTGAAAATGCAAAACTTAACAATATAAAATGCAATTTTCCTATAACTAAAATGCAATCTGCGGAAATGCATGAACAACTTCACAAATGTGTATTGCATTTTTATATATACAATATTGCATTTTTCGTGCCACATGGCAGCACGTGATTGGATGTACGTTAGCACTCTAATTAAGGATGCGCCCTAGTGCTCCCATATATATATAGGGATGTATTCAGGTCAGAACGCTAAGTATAAGTTAAACTCAAAACACTTGCAGTCCATTGGATCATATGATCTAATGGTTAGATTAATGCCACGTGTCATCTAATAATGTAGAATTTTAGACTAATAATGTAGCTCGGATGATAATGTAGCATTTTAGTTTAATAATGTAGCATTTTAGTTTAGAAATGTACAGTTTTAGTCTTACAATGTACATTTCTAGTCTAATAATGTACCTTGCCTAATAATGTAGATTTTTAGTATCATAATGTAACAAATCACAGCCATCCAATCTAATGATCCAAGGGCTGTGATTTGTGCTGTGTTTTACGCTAAGATGCTGTAAGGACCCTAACACACCCCTATATATATATATATATATATATAGGATTGTGATCAATTGAGATTATTTAGGCTAATTGAGAAATGAGATGCAATATCAGCCACTCATTTTTATTATTGAGTGGTCCAGATTTTACCACACAAAAAATATTTTTAGATTAATTTATTATGAAGGGTAGAATGGTAATTATATGTTTTAATTAGGGTTTTCGGCTTGTGTTTGGGAATTGGGGATTCATCTTCACCACCGTCTTCAATCCTGAGCAAGTGTAGTAGTATCCATGAGGTTTCCACAGATAAGAAAAGAAGCACAAAAATGTCCACCGCGCCTCCGGCGAGCTCTACGCCGCCGCACTCGCCACGATGGACGACCTCGAGGGGATCTCGCGCGGCCACTACGAGCGCTGCCCGATCTAGAATCAGATCCAGACCCATGACGACGCGGAGACGGGGATCGTGGAGACGGAGGCGTACTACGCGCATAGGAGCTATGTGGAGGCGATGCGGCGGAGGAGTGGCGGCGGAGGAGGAGAGGGGGAGGAGGAGACGTATAACTGCTAACATGATCCCTTGCCCGCCGCGCTCCGATTCACCCCTACTCTTGCTGCTGCTCCGCCATCACCCACTGCAGTCGCTGATTTGCAATTCTACCAATTCGTGTTGGCTTCGATTCAGCTTTGAGGGCAATGTAGCAGATCTGTTGCTGTTTTGGGGATTCTGTTTTGATCTGAGTATTGTTTGTTAATTGTGATTAATTTGTAGGTTAGTACTTAATCATTGTTGTTTGTGTTCGGGTTTGAATTGCGAAATCTGTTGTATTATGATTCTTAAATTAAATTAATTCATATTTGTCGTTTTTGTTTCGTCTCTAATTTCCTAATTTTTTTTTTCTTCCACAAATTTATGTTTATTTTTTATTGTTGTTGGATGATTTATCAAGTATGAAAGGAACGGAAAATACGTAAAGAATTCTGCTTTTGAGGCAAATGTTACGTGTCTCTCTCTTTTATTTCTCCAAATTAAAGCATGAAATATTTTGCACTCTGGTTGTTTGGTAATATTTTTCATTTGAAAATTAGTTGCTAAGATTTAGTTATCTCTTTTTTTTAATATCAACTATGCATGTCAACTACCTATATAATCTATGTCAACTACATATACAATTAATGTCAACTACACACATATCATGTCAACTACATTTACAATTCATGTCAACTACACACATATAATGTCAACTATGTGTACAATCCATGTCAACTACATATACAATTCATATCAACTACACACATATAATGTCAACTACATTACAATTCGTGCCAACTATACACATATAATGCCAACTATAAGTTGTTAACATTTGATGCAGGCTATTGACATTTGATGTGCAAGCTATTGACGATAATACCCCTAGTTGACATAAACTACACGCTGTTGACATCGCACGAAAATTATGAATGAGTGGCTGCATCAAATGTCAACAACTTATAGTTGACATTATATGTGTATAGTTGACATGATTATGCCAACTAGGGGTATTATCGTCATTTCATTTCTAAAATGGCGGAATATCGAATGTCAACAACTTGTATTAAAATGTCAACAACTAAAAAATAACACTTATAATTCACATATCAATAGCCACAATATCAAATGTCAACAACTTATAGCAAAATGTCAGTATCTTGTCAACAACTTGTATATAATGTCAACAACTAAAACAATTCTTGTAATTAAAAAATAACTACTATTTTATGGCTCTGCACGTCATCATCGTCATCATCAATATTGAGAGTGTTGCTTTTCACTCTATTCCTTACAAGATCAAGATGTTTTCCACTCTCTCTCTCACTCTTTCTCTCAAATAGATCAATATGTTTCTTACAAGAACCAAGAAGCTATGGAAATCTTAGCTCAAGAGGCAAACAGAGAGATAGATTAGCTATGGTAAGATATCAAGACCAATAAAAAATCAGCAGAATTAAGTAAGACAGCAACTCCATCAAGAACAATTTCAGCTCAAGAATAAGAAAAACAATCCACCAAAAAAATCCCTCTGGAAACATTTGTTAGAAAAACAGAACACATTCAACCATCACTATAAACAAGAAAAAAGAACATTTTATTTTGGAAAAAAATCGAATCTTAATAATTAGATTAGCCAGACAAATCACTCTAAACTTTCACACGCATAAACGCACACACCTTCTGAATCAATTCATCAAACACCTGGAGAATCCGATCGAGCTCCACCCCCTCCGCCGCCCCCTTGCGCTGCTGGTGGCTTCGGAACGGCACCAACGCTCTCTTCACCTGCTGCAGCACGGAGAAGAGCTCCAGCGGCACGCCCTGCGGCAGCTGCTGCTGCTTCGTGATCCACCAAGGCGACAACTCCTCCCTCGAAGCCTTCCTCCTCTCCAACGGCTTCATCGTCCCCCCTTAGCTCGATCCCCTCAAATTAGCCATGGAAATCCTCACCGACCTCTAACCACTAGAACAGTCGGAGCAGTAGCCGGAAAAATCAATTGAATCCATCTCTCCTCCTCCAATTGAACACAAAATCAGATCTGGAAGCTCGAGAATCCACGAAATCACACTCCTATCCTTCCGATTCTGAAAAATGATTTACAGAACTAAGCAATTGCTCGTCACCAACACATTGCAAGCCATAGGAGTCGTAATCGTGCTCGGCACGATCTACATCAACATCGGATTAAACAAATTGGGGATCGAGAAGCGATTAGGTCTCTTCGCGTACACACTCACCTTTCTCCTCTCCTCCACCACCGAAACCCTCCCGATCTTCATCAACGAGCGACCAATCCTCCTCCGAGAAGCCTCCAGCGGCATCTACTGCCTCTCCTCCTACCTAATCACCAACACGCTCGTCTTCATCCCCTACCTCCTCGCCATGCAATTGTCTTCCCTGCTTCTGTTTACTTCCTATATTCATGTTTCAATTGCTCAAATTCTTCAGCTTCAGTTTTGGGAAAAAACGGTATTGCACAAAGTTCATCCAATTCAATCCAAAATTTTTGCTCAACAAATCTAGAAATGACACAACGAAATGACACTTATACCCCCGTGTTGACATAATGCGGTATCTGTTGACATTTTGTTAATCTTGTGGATTAGTGGCCCACATTGCATCTCATTTCTCAATTTAGCTAAATAATCTCAACCTAACAAGACCCTATATATACATAATATAATTTATTTTATATATACTAATAGAACATAAATATATATAACATAAAATTAAGAGAATATATAATACATATTATATAAAATATGTTAAAAGATTATATATTATATATATGATATAATATATTAAATTAATAGAATAAATATATATAATATTATATTTAAATATAATTCAGTTTTTTGGTTATTTTTTTCGCCCAAACCGAACCGAACCGAAAAATCGAAATTTTTGTATTTTAAAAATCGAACCGAACTGAAAAACCGAAAAAATCGACCCAAATTTCAAAATTTTAGTTTGATTCGGTTCGGATATTCGGTGTTCGATTTTTTTGCTGACCCCTGTATTCTACCAAATTGTGTATCAAAGTCTCAATTTAATAATATCCCAAGAGAAGTTCAAGAAAAGGTTTTACACTATTATTTAGAATTCCAACTAGTTGGAACTTATTATAGGAATAATAACTTTTGTTTTTTAACATGACTACATTTGGATAAGATATTAATTAATTAGAATCCATAGTATTCTTAAATTAATGAATGAATATTTATATTTTAAATGCAAAAGCTATAGTAGTACTCCTCAGTTTTACCTTTTAAGTGATTAATTTTTCATTTTGGATAGTAAAATTCAAGTGATTGATTTTATTTTTTAGCAAAAGAAAACAATGCTTATTCTCTCTTACTTTATTCGTTATACTCTTTTCTTACTTATATTGTATTCTCTGCATTTCACTTAATAAAATTATTTTCTTAAATTATTTGCGACGGAACGGAGTTTTAGTTAAAGAAGAAACTTGAATTTGAAGCACAATCAATACATTAAGAAATGTTCCTTCCGTCCCATTAAATATGAAATATTTATTTTTCAACACGAGGTTCATATTGTGTTATAATGTAAATTAATAAAAAGAGAATAAAGTAAGAAAGAGAAAAAATAAAAAAAGTATTATTTCTAATTTTAGAAAACGTTTAAATGGGACTCTGATACCAAAAGAAGTTTAATTTTAAATGAGTTCAGAGTCTTTGTCCTAGCAGTAAGGAACTTAAACATTATTGTATGAGGTGCTGAAAAGATTTATTTTTAAATGAGACCTATTAATTAAAGATAAAAATCCTTAGAAATGATGTCTTTGCATTTAATTTATGAAGATTGTAACTTGTACTGAGTGGATTTGCATTTAAATGGTTGCTTCTTGCACAAAATAATTAATCAATCTTTTCTTTTTAGTTTGTTCCATTCAAGATGTCTATTATCTATGTTTATAAATAAAAAAATCTCTCATCTTTTCTAATTAAAACATTCAATTATATTTTTCTTTCTATTTATTTTATCTAACAATTCTTTCTAAAATCTTTAAATTCTATGCCAATATGAACATTTTAAGTTGGACTGAATAGAGATACTTTGTGATTTCTTTTGCATCTGCTTGAACAAAATTCTTACGTACAAAAGGATTTAACGATATTATGTACTGCAAGCATTTGATTTGACATTTAATCCACCAAATCTTCCATATCTTTTTTTTTTCTGTTCTATGCATGATATACTTTTCTCCGGTAGAAAAAGATCTGCTCCATATGAGCTGCAAATAGCTTTGGATTTTGACATTTGTTGGAGATTCAAGTTTTCAGGGGCAAACTTGCCCTCATTTCTGGATGCGTATTCTCAAATCGAGGGCTCGCCATAAATGGAGCTGACATCCCGAATAGGCATTAGTGACCCGAATTGAGGCTATTCCTCCTATTATAGAAAAGATGAAATATTATTAGACTTCATCTCGTGAAACATTTTATTTTCGTGATTCTAGGTAGTGTTGTTTTGTGACTAAATAAAGAAATACTACTTCCGTCCCCCAAATTTTGACACAGTTTACTATTTCGGTCCGTCCCTGAAAATTTGACACACTTCACTTTTTACCATTTTAGGTAGTGGACCCTATATTCCACTAACTTATTCCTACTCACATTTTATTATAAAACTAATACTTTAAAAGTAGGACTCACTTTCCACCAACTTTTTCAACTCACTTTTCATTACATTTCTTAAAACCCGTGTTAGGTCAAAGTGTATCAAAATTTGAGGGATGGAGGTAGTAATACAATAAGGTATAATATGAAAAAGTGGAAATGATGTTGTTTTTCATTTTAGTAAACGTTTCATTTTGAATGGACAGTCCGAAAAGAAAAATATTTATTTTTAAATGACATAAGAGTATATATTCCAGCTGTGGGTATGCTAGTTGTACAAAAATTTCAAATTCATATGAATACCACAAAAATGGTACTATTTTCGTACCAAAGAAGATGACTCCTTTTCTTGAATGTCATATTTACACAATTTTATCTTGTGTATTAGGTGGAGAGAATAAGAAAAATGAAATAAAATAAAAATAAAAGGATTTCAATTTTTAATAATAGATTATCTTAGACAAATTAAAAATGAGAATAAATTATTTTCAGTGGGACAGCTAGGATGTCTTGATTCTAGTAATACAAAGGGGAGGATTGAGGAGAACATCGAATCAAATTGCGAATATTATTGTCTACAAATCCTCCAACACGAACCTACTATAAATTCCTTATTGGGAATAGCTATTAATTTCATATGTGGGGATACACCAAAAAAAAGTTAGGTCGCATTGTACATTCATGAGCTCTCACAATTAATAATAACTCAAGTCATGCCAAAGTTGGGCTGCATTGACTTTAAATTCAAGTTTTCCACACTGCAGACCCATTCGGGGTGGCCGCCCGACTGGTGTGCGCACCTTCTTTAGATCGGCAGCCTGGCAGAACGCCTCTAGCCCGGCTGAAACGGCAACCACCCAGTGGTTTTTGTGGCTGCATGGCAGCTGCCGCGGCTATAGGACGTTACTTTCATTTTATTTTATTTTAAATTAATTCAATTACCTTATTTTTTTGATAAATACGATCACACCTTTCATTTTCACTATGCACACTTCCAACTCTAAATATATTTTGGAGGAACTCTAACCAGATGTCCGAGGAAGAACACAGTTGTTGATCCAACATGGTTGCAGAGCTCGAAAAAAAATTGGGACTTATCTAATCTTTTGGTATGTTTAGATTTATGTAAACCCCACTATTTGTATGATATACATAAACTCTAATAAATGCAAAAGAAATAAAATAAACTTATAAAATTCATAAAATAATAAAATAATAGTTTCACCTTTCAAACGAACTTCAGTTACCAAAATCTTTTATGCATCAACACTCCTCCAAAATAGTTCTGACATTGACTCATCAGCCCGTTTCGCATTTTCCATGCAAATTTCAATCACTATGCGACTTTTTCAGTTTCGTCGGCTATAACTTAATCACCTAACCTTTTACTTTTATATCTTCGTCTCATAATAATCAGCAACATAGTGAACGCTAGATGCACTAATTAAGTTTTTTTATTCTAATCAGCAACAAAGTGAACGCTACTAGATACACTAATTAAGTTTTTTTTCCCTATAAAACAAAACAGCAATCATCCTTAATGTTCGACTTTGTTGTATATTTATCCGTTACTGGAAAATAGGCATATCGTAATTTCACTGGAATTTCCTAGTGAAAAAGAAAAAGGAAAAAGAAAAAGAAAAAGAGAAAGTGAAAGTAGTGAAGTAGCGTGTGTGTGCTTCCATTTGAATGATGATGAACTGAAAAGAGGGATGCTCAGCAATTCATACTCTGATAAACAAATCAACAACTTGTGTTGTCAATGTAAGTTTCTACATTTCATTTTCTGTAGCAATTTTAATGCGCAATCAATTTCCCCCTTTTTCCTGAATCTGTAATTTTCAATTCACACACACACACACACACCAACTCTTTCCCGCGAATGTTAGGGTAAATGGCGGATGCACGTTCTACAACGTGACCTCTTATTTGTGCTCATTTTCCGTCTCAATCGGTCGGTGATGGAGAAGACTCTGGAAGGTCTGAGCAAGCGCGCCGCTGTAACTGAGAGAATGATGGATTTTCTGCAAACACGATGCTCGGAGATTGAGTCGAGGAAGCGGAAATTGGATGCGGCTTGGGAATCGGTGTCGGAGAGGATGCGTGACGCCGATTTTCGGGAAGGAGCGCTGAATGAACGGCAGTGGGAATTGAAGGAGAGAGAGAAGAGGTTTTTCATGTTCGAAGACATGAGAACGAGGGAACTGGCCTCTCGCGAAGAGGAGCTGGAGCATCGTCACGCTGCGGCGGAGGAGCGTGTTCAGTTGCTTATTATGGAAAGGGCTGAAGTGGGAGAAACTAGGCGGCGGGCGGGAGAGAGGTTGGCTACTATTGAGGCTAAGCAGGAGAGCTTGAGGTTTGAAAGACAAACTTTAGCGGAGAAGGAGGAAAGACTCAATGCGATGATCAATGCGTTGAAGGAGAAAGAGGGGAATTTTAATTTGTTCAGAGAGGAGAAGATGAGAGGAATTGCGTTGAAACAAGAGAATTTGGACAAGAAGTGGAAAGAGATTGGTGAGGAGCAGGCTAGATTGGCTGATGAAAAGTCTAGGGACCAACATCTGTTTAAGCATTGCTTCATGGAGAGGATAGATGTGGCAGATAATAAGCTTGAGCAGGTGAGGTTGAAGATGGATGACAAGTTTGAGGAGATTGGATGTAGGGTCAATGCAGGTTGGGAATCGTTGGCGTTGAGTATAAAAGAAGCTGATTTGGTTAGGGAATTGGTGGAGACAAAGTTGGAGGAGTTGGAGAGAATGAGAACAGAATTCATTTCATTCCAAGAGGAGAAAGCTAGAGAGTTGGCTTCAAAAGAGCAGCTACTAGATGCAATGACTGAAAAGCTTGTCAAGGATGCCGAGTTGAGGAATCAAGAATTAATAGAACGAGAGAAGTTGGGGCACTCGCTTTTGGAAAGGCTACAGTTGGCTAAAGAAAATGTGGGGGGGCTAAAGACGAGTGTTGAGAATAGATTTTATGAAGCTGATGAGAAAATGAGGAAGCTGGCTTCAGAAGAGCAGCTACTGGATTCAAGAAGTGAAAAGGTGTTTAGGGATGCCAAGTTAATGAATGAAGAATTGATAGAACGAGAGAAGTTGGGGCGTCAGCTTCTTGACAGGTTATGTTCGGTAAAGGATTCTGTGGAGGGATTGAAGGCAGCAGCTGATCAGAGATTTATAGAAGTCTCTTTGAAGGAAACTGATTTGGATTCCCTTCGTAATTGGGTTGAGAAGAAAATGGATGAGGCCGACTTAAAGGAAACAGAGGTTGAGGAGCAAGAACGGAGAATTGCAGAGAAGGAAGGGCGTCTGATCTCTAAGGAAAAGGAACTTGAAGATAGACACAAAGTTAGGTCGGAGAAGCTAGATTCAAGAGAGAAATCTCTGAAAGAATTTACGCGTAATTGCTTCAAGGAACATCGTGCTATCAAAAGGGAGTTACGAATTGAGAAAGATTTGGTTGAGAAGCGGGCTAGAGATCTTGATGAAAAAGAGCAACGTCTCTACCATGCACAAGAGGAACTTGAGCTCAAGGAAAAACAAATGAGGGATAGTTTCAAACTCCTTGAATATAAACACCACCACCCAACTGATGTCTTCATTGCCCCCATTGAGATCGAACCAGATGAGTCTGCAGACTTGAAGTTTATGGTGAGAATGGATGGTAAAACCTTGCAGATGTTTCTAAATGACAGGGAAAAGGAGTTCGAATCAATGGTCGATGAAATCTTCAAAGTTCTTCACCTATCTTCTGATCCTGCAAAGTTGGTTCTAGATGCGATGGCGGGGTTTTACCCTCCACATTTAAGGGAAGAAGATGTAGAGTACAACGTTAGGAGAACTTGTATAATTCTGTTGGGGCAGCTTATCAAGTTGTCTCCAACCATCAAACCTCATGTTAGGGAAGAAGCAATAGAACTTGCTACTTCATGGAAGTCTCAATTGAAAGCTGCTCCTCAAAATGCAAAGTCACAGGAGGTTTTAGGATTCTTGTGCCTATTGTCTGCATTTGATCTAGCCTCCTATTTTGACGCAGACGATCTTTCTAGTTTCCTGATGGTAGGTCAGTATAAAGAAGCACTTGGCTTGGAGTGAAGGTAGTATTTCTAGCTTATAAACTTTCCCTTATCTGTCACTTCTTATGTAGTTTTGCTTACTTTCTTTTGGAAGGCTTCCATCCATCATTTTCCTTTTGACAAAATGAAGCCAGTGAATATTAGTATCAAATTGTGTTAGTTTCCTAGTATTATTGTCTCTTGCTTGTGGTATGGTTGATTTGAAGAGGCTACTTTGGATAATGCAGCAAATGTTGTTGTATCCTTCTCCCTCCTTCCCACAAGAGTATGCACTTTTGGTTGGACTCAGATTTTATGCACAATTGGTAAAGTAAGAGCAATAGAAAGAAAAAGTAATTAAAGTATAGTTAGTGGAATGTAGGGAAAAGTTTTTCCAAAACTAGAAAATGCATACTCTTGTGGGAGGACTAAAAAAGAATGTGTACTCTTGCTCTCACGGAGAGTGTATAATTCAGCTAACATACAAGGAGCTGTTTGACTAAATTTAATTTAATGAGTTTATGAGATTTAAAAATTTATAAGATGTCTCAGGAGTTTATAAATATAAATGTCTCTAGAGTTTATGAGTCGTTCAAGTATTTGAATATTGAGTATATGGATCTGGAGCGAGAAATGAAATGGAAATGGTATGTGTTAAAAATGATAAATCATGTTAAAATTATAATAATTGATTGTTGTTTACAAGAATATGAAAAAAATAGGGTTTGTAGTACTTCTTCGTCCCCTCTAAACTGATCAAATTTTTTGGGACAAGATTTGAGGAACTGCAATTTATTAAATTAAGTGAATAAAGAATTACGTAGTAAAGAGAATAAAATCAAGAAGGAAAAAGAGAATAAAGTATGAAATTGATACTATACCATAGAAAATAAGCTCTTTAGCGAGCACCAATATGATGGAATGTAGTAAGAAGTGCTCGCAAAACACAAATTATCGAGCATAAAAGAGCTAGCAATATTGCTCGGCACAAAATTTTGCGAGCACCTATTTTTCCGAGCACTTTTGGAATAACACGTTTTGTGCTGGGGTTAGGTGCCCCTTGTACAGCAGAAGACTTGTACAAAATAAATAAATCAGACATGGATCTATTTGACCGATTATGCAATTAATCAATTCACATGTTAAACAGATAATTGCATGCTAGAACACATATAATTCATGCTTAGAAAATATAAATCCTAAAGATGATTTCTACGGTTTAGGGTTACCGATTTTGATTCTCCAAAGAATCGACGATAGCTTGCGCCTTCTCCACGATGATCCTCAATACTAGACCACGGATCTTCTGACTGGTTCCCGAACTGTATCTCGATATCGGGGTGGGCTGATCTTATCAAAATAGTAGGACTCGAATAAAGAAGACAGAAATTCCTCACGGAGGAGAGCTGAAGAATTTTCGAGCTCCTCTACTAATCAGAGACGGGGGGCGAAAATTTCATCTAATAAAAATTATGATTCTGTCTCTCCTTTATTCTCCTATTTATATTTAAGTTCATATTGGGCCCAGTCAGGGATCTATGGAAGGTTTTGGATATGGACTCCCCAAATTAGCTTTTTACTAATTAAATTGAATCCACAATTTAATACAAGCTTATATTGGAATATTACGAGCAGCCACTACAGAAGTAATATTGCACTCCCCATCCAAATCCGAATATACAAGTAATTCGGGTTTCCGTTATTTATATTATTTATTTCTCGCGCTTAAGATATAAATGTCCATTAATTAATTAATGTCTGCTATGGACTTAATTAATTAACATCTTATTAATTCCAAGAGTGGACTTAGCAAGAAACACTTAATTATTATTCATAGAGCGATAAAACTCCAACTGGCCAGTTTTCTGAATAATAAAACCTTGTTCGAGCTCCTCTTGAGGATATTGTCAAACGAGACTCACCTCGTGCACGATTCAACATAATAGCAATCCTAGCACCACTAGATATTAATCACCACTACCCAATATATCGGGATTATTGGGTTGCGAAAAACCCGCACCATTTGGTAGTGCATAATCAATACCGTATGCTCAATGCTAACATATGTAGATTAAGAAATACTTATTTATCAAGACCTAGTCTTTCAGTAGATAGCATAAAGACACGTCTTGTGTTAGATCCATTCAGTGCTTGTACCACACCAACGTCATCTTATTTCGGTAAGGCTTAGAAATAATCGGATTGACATTGCAACCTTTCACGATAGGTAGTCTAAGCCTATCTAGGTTGTGAAATTCTTCTTTTTCTTTTGCAAAGCATTGCATAGAACCGACCAGTGTTACCTTAAAGTGGACGACGCCCACAAACCGATCTACTAAGCAAAAGACTTAGACTTTGTTAGCTTCTTATACATTTAAATGTTTATAAAACATCTTATAAATGCACAAGCAAACACAATGTAATAATATACTGATTCTTTTCGTGCGAAACTGCTCGAATAATACTTGAATCGGGTTAAAAGTGGATTATAGAGTTTTATGTATACAAGCAAGATTCTATTCGAGTGAAACTTGTTCGAAACATGCTTTTCAATATACCAAAACCTAATAATCTCCCACTTATACTCAAAACATGCTTTCGAGTATACCCACTGCCAAAAACTCTCTCCCACTTATACACAAAGCAGGTATTGGTACTAGATATATCGAACCACCATTCATTTCACATCATGTTTGAACATGTTGCCACAAAGGCATTTTATGTAAAAATCTGATTGGTTGTTCTCTGATCATATCTTTTCCACCATAATGTCTTTGCTGCGTACTTGATATTTAATTAATTTCATCTCTCTATGTGATTGCTTAGCTTTATTAGTTCGTGTGTCCCTTGAGTTAACCTTCACTAGAGTCATACTCCAAACGTAATACTCATAGGCATACTCAAACTTATGATTAAAGCTATTAGGAAGATACTCCTAAGGTAAACACATTTTCAGAGGATGACTTACTCGATCACTGATTAGTCATAAAACTAAGTCAGTGTAACCCCAAGGACATTACATGAATGACTGGTAAACTAGAATATAGCAATTAGTCTTTCTCAAGTACTATGGTATACTTTTTACCTCAATCAAAGTCCTTTGCCATTGTTAATATAATATATACTCGTCATGCATAAGCACAACTAATATCAAACTTAGTACACATTATAGCATACATGAGACAACTATCTCCGAAACTAGTCTCATAATTCTTGATCTCACTAAGCGTCAAACGACACTTGACTAGAGACAAGACAATTCCATCTTGAAAGGTATAAACCTTTTCATGGAATATCTAATGCTAAAATGTTCCAAGCAATGTGTGGATATAGGATTCCTAAGAGAATCTCAACATTCTTTCTAGCAATCTTAAAAGGACTTAGATGCTAAGAACGTAATTAGTTTCTCTTAAATCCTTTATCTTAAACTGTGGCAGACAACCAGTTTCCTACGCCAGATGTCAATCTTAGTTGTTTGCAACTTTTGTAGATTGCGTCATCGTAGAGTACTAATAATACCATATGTAATGCACTTTCAACTTCCTTGTGCTTACAGCACTGTTAAGGACA
The DNA here is from genome assembly GCF_023119035.1 of Salvia hispanica. Lineage (NCBI taxonomy): Eukaryota > Viridiplantae > Streptophyta > Magnoliopsida > Lamiales > Lamiaceae > Salvia > Salvia hispanica. The sequence goes on from NC_062965.1 coordinate 42,947,139, forward strand.
CAAGTCAAATTCCAAATATTTGACAATTTTGATAAAACACATATACTTTGATTTAGAAGCTTGCCTAAGACCACGAAGGTCTATATAAGCTTCCAATCATGCGTTTCTTGCCCTTAATTACATATCAATTAGAATGTTCTAGTAGATGATTTCCTCAAGACTTCTATTTATAGAAGGCTGTCTTGACAATCATAATACATACATTCTAATTTATGTAAGTTCTAATAGACAATATGATCGAATAATCCTGGCACAACGACAGCGAGAAGATAATTCTCTTTGAGCATAACCCATTGTCATTGTCTAGCCATTTGAGATCCACATTTACACTTGCAAAGATACTTGCTCCCACTGACTGACACAGCCTGTAGGTAGTATTACAAGTCTTGTAAAATATGGTGTCTATCATAGATTGTAATATGGAATCTATCACCTTTTCAAAGATGATTATCCAAATTAACCAATACTACATTGTAGTTAAAGGGATTATGTTCAAGTTAATCTAAGACTGAGTCTTACGACACTCTTAGACCCATGAACTTGTTGTGTTCCAGTGGAACGCTCCCACTACGACATGGTTCTTACAATCTTAGGTACTGAAGTTGATTTTATTAGTGCAAAAGTTTCTAATGGTATGACTTCTTGGTAATGTGGAAAATCTGATATCTCTCTCTTTATTTTGAGAGTTATCACGCTGTTAGGCTTGTAGTTCATCTCTTGATCTTCATACAAGAATTATATCTTTGAAGATTACAGAACTTATAACCTTACATCATTTGGGACAAACCTTAAAACATGACTCAGTACACAACTCCAATTTCTTGGACTCTTTTCCAATACGTGTTGGAACAACATTACACCTTGAGATGTGCTAGACTAGAGACACTCTAGTCCACAACTCATGTTTTGTAGAAGGTACCGATGTTGGTAGTTTCTTTATTGTTTATCCCATCAATGGTTTATCCCATCAATGATAAGATTTTAATGAGTACAACACATCACTTAATCAAACTTGTCTTAGAAAGACTTCGATTCCTTCTTACATAACTATCCCATTCATTAGATGAATGCTTGGATTCGTTAATGGAGATTAGACTCCCACTACTGATCATAACCCTTTGCTCGTCTCCTTATGGTGTAAACCATTGAGACTTGCTAGTCTTTCTATGTTGCACTTCTATAAGTATTTTGAATCTCTTGAAAAATTAAATGATTCTAACTCATAGTGCATCAAATAGACTTTCTCAACTCTCAAGCTATTTAACGAAATGTTAAAATCTTGATAGTTTAGATCAATTCGAACAATTGCTAAGTATTTTCTTGGCCTTAAGACTAAGAGCCATAAATACCTTATCATTCAATGATTAAGAAGTTGATGTGTTGTTGAATACTCAACCTTGTCGCACTTATATTATTTTAATAATAGGATGCCTTAAGCATCAACCATAAAATAATAGTTGAGCATTAATAGCTCCAACCGCAACAAAAACCTAACTAGGATCAAGATCTCTTGCTTAGAAGTTGCATTGTGATGTAAGTCACTCGTCCTTCTATAAAATAGGTCAATCCAAATCACAAAGCATATTTTCTCGCATTAAACAAACTTTGACGACAA
>NC_062965.1:42948853-43013903 GCF_023119035.1 Salvia hispanica
CAAAATAACTACATTTACAACTCAAGCAAAGGAGAGGAAATGATGTGGATCTTGAATTTAGCTTATGAATAATAGATTAGACAATTGTTCTCATTGCTAAACAAAATATATTGCTTTTGAACTTAGTAAGATTGCATTTTTTCTTAATGAATTATATGAATCTTTTTTTTTCTATTCCTACTAAAGTATAAATGAATTTTCAGATAGTTTAAAGTGTTCTAGTGATAGCAGATTATATGGAGTATTTTCATTTCTTGGGAATTAATTGCATGATCATCATCTATTTTTAGAGTAAGATTTTGAATGTAACATGTGTATAACCACTTAGTTTCTTATGAGAGGAAAATCAACTGTTATCATTGTTTATAGGTTGTTTGATGAGATTATTGAATTATTGCAGTATACCTTGTTAGTAAAATTGTTCAAGTTGCAAGTGGGGAGAAGAAAAGAAGGTTTAGCCTGTAGATTTCTTATATCATTGCTAATACTTGTCAATGAACTAAACATTCTAGTAGTTGAATCAAACCTATTGGAATCAATGAACTTGTCAACGAACTAAACATTCTAGTGGTTGAATCAAACATATTGGAATACTTGTTAATAACTATATTAAGAGAAAAGTTTAAAGGATCAAACCTATTGGAATGCTTTCACAAATTTGAAACTTTTGTAGTGGAATCTAGAATGACGCCCTCAATCTCATTTAGAAGTAGGAACAGTATCCCAAATCTCATTTAGAAATTTCATCGAACACGTTGAGTGCATTCTGATTGGTGATTGCAATCTGCAATCAATTCTTCGCCAGAATTCTGCAATTACAAGGCTTCTTCCTCGTCTTCTTCAGAAACCAAAAATGGCACAACAAAATGAAAGAAATATTGAGCTTCTAGCAATTCACCTACTTTATCTTGTGCGTGTATTTTTTGGGGCATTGTTCTTGCTTGTCTTCAACACGCAGAAAGAAGAAGAAATTTTTGTTTGATTATATGGGCTAAAAATCATTGAAGAAGATTGATAAATGATAATCGTAGGTTAGTTGTAGGTTGGTTGCAGTGATATAAATCTGGAAAATGCAATTTGAATTTTTAAATAAAGTTTCCATTTTTTTTATCTTTATGGTTTTTTCCAACTAGGATATGACGTGGAATATATTTAAATAATTGATATATGATGTGTCATTTTATAACGGAATAGTTAACGGTGCCGTTAAATAAGGATCGGAATATATCAAATATAAAAGTACAGGGACTTAGTAAAACGAAAAAATTGTATAAGGACCTAATGAAATAAATAATCAAAGTACAAGGACCTATGGATGTGTTTTGCCTTATAAATACACAAAGAATAACTATGGCAGACAAATAAAATAGAAAAATATGAATATATTATTTTTAATATAAGAAAACCTCAACGAACTCTATATAATGAATTAATTATTTATAGTAAAAATCTGACTTGGAATCTGAAACGGCCAGCGGTAAAATAGGCTTTCCTAGTTTAAGGCAATATCATTATTTTGGTGTAAATCTTCTTTATTGAGATCAATTAATATTAGCATATCCCACATAAATAGGTACACAAACATACAGCTATAATTTTATATTTGGCATAATTTATTTCCTTCAGTTTTCATCTCCATTATATATATGTCAAATCGGTTCCGATAACTGCCGAGTTCCGCCGCTTCAAAAACCACTCTTCCTCGCCAAGGTTTTCACTCCGAAATTGCAGGTGAAATTTTCTCCTCCTGCATGTTTATGCATATCTTTGATTATTGTATGTATATGAATTGGTGTTTGTGTGCATACATAATCTAAGACTGTCTTCTTAGTTATACATAGCAATTAGCATTAGAATTGTGTGTGTGTTGGCTGCATAATGGAATTCGTTCCGCCGCCAAGAGGCGTTGGGGATCCCAGCGCAATTATTGATAGGTTGCAGGAGTGGAAAGTAATAGGCGATAGTGTGGTTAAGGGTTTAGTCGATTGCTTCTCGGACATTGAATCTCGGGAGGAGAATTTGAGATCGCTTAGCGAGTCGTTTGAGATACAGATGGCGGAGAAGAAGAGAGAATTGGATTGTTTAAACGAAGGGAAAATGGAGGCGTTGAAGTTGAGGGAGGAGGAGTTGAGGTCGCTTGGCAAGTCGTTTGAGATGCAGATGGCGGAGAAGAAGAGAGAGTTGAATTGTTTGCACGAAGGGAAAATGGAGGCGTTGAAGTTGAGGGAGGAGGAGATGAGGTCGCTTAGTGAGTCGTTTGAGAAGCAGATAGCCGAGAAGAAGAGAGAATTGAATTGTTTACACGAAGGCAAAATGGAGGCATTGAAGTTGAGGGAGGAGGAGTTGAGGTCGCGTAGCGTGTTGTTTGAGATGCAGATGGCGGACAAGAATTGTTTACACGAAGGGAAAATGGAGGCGTTGAAGTTGAGGGAGGAAGAGCTGAGGTCTCTTAGCAAGTCGTTTGAGATGCAGATGGCGGAGAAGAAGAGAGAATTGGACTGTTTGCATGAAGGAAAAAGGAAGGCGTTGAAGTTGAGGGAGGAGGAGCTGAGGTTGAGGGAGCAGAAGTTGGATGACCAGCTGGGGTTGGTTAATGTGCATATCCAGCAATTGGAGGCGTCGCAGGCTGAGGTGGATGGTCTGCGGGTGAAGGAGTGCGAGAGGTTGAAGGAGATTGACAAGAGGGAAAGAGAATTGGAGAAACGATTAGGGGAGTTTGAGAAGAGGGAGAAGGAATTTGATGCGTTCTGTGATGGGAAATCGAGAGATCTGGCTTTGAAAGAGGAGATTTTGGGGAAGGAGAAAGCAGAGTTGGTTGAGGAGGTTAGGTTAGCAAATGAGAAACAGAAGTTGGAGTATGAGTTTATTGAGAGGTCGCAGGCTGAGGTTGATGGTCAGCGGGCGAAGGAGTGTGAGAGGTTGAAGGAGATTGACAAGAGGGAAAGAGACCTCGAGAGGCAATTAGGGGAATTTGAGAAGAGGGAGAAGGAATTTGATGCATTCTGTGATGTGAAATTGGGAGATCTGGCTTTGAAAGAGGAGATTTTGGAGAAGGAGAAGGCGGAGTTGGTTAAGGAGGTTAGGTTAGCAAATGAGAAAATTAATGAGAAGCAGAAGCTGGGGTATGCGCTTATCGAGAGGTTGGAGTTAGGAGTGAAAATGCTAGGTGACATGAAGATGATTATGGCTGAGAAGTTTAAGGAGCTTGAGTCAAGGGAAGAGGCGGGCCATGAATCTCTCACTGCGAGTTTGAATGAAGCTGAGCTAATTCGAGAATCATTGGAGAAAAGGTTCAAAGAGCTTGAGAGCATTGAGAAAGAGCTTAATTTGTCTCAAGAAGATGATAAAACAAAAAAGCTGGAGTTGGGAAAGGGACAACTTGGTTATGTGAGGACGAACGAGGCTGAGTTGAGAAGAGAAAAATCAACTGAGCAGCAGAAGTCGAAGCTTCAAAATAAGCCTGAAGAAAAGAAGCAAGAACATGAATTGCAGCAAGTGAATTTGGTTTCTTGTAAAAAGGAACATGTCGATAAAGAGCTCGATTCTGCGGAAAAGAGTTTGAGTTGTATAAGAGAATCCACCACACAATCTTGTGCAAAGGAAAATCTTGCATTAAGCAAGCTAGATCAGCCCCATCAACAATCTGTAGGGACTGATGCTGGGCTAGTTGCAGATAAAGAGCAACATGTTTGCAAGCCGAGAGAAGTAGACTTGAAGGAAAAGCTAAATGGTGTTCATTTTAAAGAACAAGGATCAAAAGAAAAAATGGTAATTGATGTTTGTTTAACTACTAAACAAAATGAACAAGTAGACTCAAAACTTGCACTGCAGAAGAACCATTTAGTAGCATTGATTAGGTTTCCAGAGAAAGACTTGGAATTAATGGGTCATAACTGTTATAAAATCCTATCAATATCTTCTGATCCAGCAAAACTAGTTATAGAAGCACTGCAAGGGTTTGAGGAAATCCGTTTGGGGACGCTTGATATGGAGAGGAGAGCCACAATTCTTTTGTTAGATCAATTAGCCAAACTGTCACCTAAGATTCAGCCTTGTGTTAAACAAGCAGCAACTAAACTTGCTAGTTTATGGAAGTCGGAAACAAGTATTTGGGCTGAACGTCCGACAGAGGCATTAGCATTCTTGCATCTCTTGGCAGTATATGGTATATCCTCTTCTTTTGACAGAAGTGAGCTATTAAGATTTCTGAAGTTGGCTGAAAAACATAAACATACTCCTAACTTGTGTCGCACCTTGGGTCTCGCCGATAGAGTTCCTGGTATTTTCTCTTCTCCTTTCTTGTGCACATCTCTACATAACTATGACCAGTATATGCACTTGAAATGTTTTCTCTCTTTCGTTTATTTCCAATATTTCATCTTTTACTATAACACCTTTTGCACAATGTGAATAACTCTGTCATCCTTACATACTAAGTATAGTGACTAAAACATCATTTAGATGAAAAGTATACAAAATAAATGAACATTTTATATGGTGAAAGATGACTTGAACTTATATAAATGACAGATGATATTGCACCAAGTTTTGGTGCTTTTAGTCCAACCATGTGTCATGGAGCAACAAAGTATAGAGGGCATTCAAAAGGAGGGGGGAGGTCTTATGGAATATGTGGGAGGTGAAAGAGATGGAGCAATGGTTTGTCAAGAAATAGCAAGTAGAAGATAGGTAGAAGTAAAACATACTACTACATAGCTAGCACAACTAGAAGGAACCACAATGACCAATATTAATCGTGGATGACTATATTGTAGATGGGGAATGTGACATTGATGAAGGTTTTTTGTGGAGATCAAAACAAAAAATTAAAAACACCCCTGATAGGATAAAAAACATGTATATTAGATAGGCACATCGATTCCACGTGAGTGTTGATTAGCATATAAATGGCACCCTTTACTTTAAGGATCATGATTTTGGATTAAGTTAGGGCTCCGCAACTGATATGCTTATCAATTTTGTCCGGTCTATTTGATCTGGATGCCTTGCGGAAATGGTGCCTAGATGGATTTCCATCGAAGATGTGGGCCAAGGGGCGACAAATAGATGGTGGGTCTAGCTTTGGGTTTGCCACATGTTGTGGGACACTGGAGTCCGTAACAGTTGAACTCCCTTAATGGTCAATGACCGCGTTTTTACAACCGGTTCCTTTGACTCCGTGGGCTACTACTATGAGTTCTCAAACATATATGACGGGTTCAGGCCACTACTTTGAGGCATTGGGCCTCTCAACAAGAGCATCAATGTTATAGACCAAATAAGAGAACTCGTCTTAAAAGATTAGTCTATCAAGAGAGAAAGCTCATTTGGTCTATAAACACCATACTAGTAGCTTTACACAACCAATGTGGGAGAAGTTCATAACAAACTATGACTTCTAAGTAGGTTTTGAGTGCATTTTAAAACATAGTAATTCTAGCCATGTTTCATGATCTGGATTCGGACTAACCTTGTTGGACTTGCCCATTTAGTCCCGTTACTAATTAATTTTATTAATAAATAATTTCCCTTGCTGTATTGAGTTGAATCTCTATGGATACTCATGATTCTACGTATGTATTTGTAGTTTGTGTTCCTGGTACATAGTAAGATATCTTCTTGCATTAGCATATCATTTCATTTGCTGAAGAGCATTTCTTTCTTGTATCAGGTTATATCAAGGTATTAATGAATGAGAAGCACTTTCTTCTTGCAAGCACATACATTTATGAATATCAGCTTCAGGACATGTTTTCACAGTCAGAGATCCTCAATTATTATGCATCACATTGCAAGAAGTCAGCAAATGCACTATGTAGAAGGGAACATAACTCTTCTGCAGCACAGGTTACTACTCACTAAACCTTTTCTCGTCGCTATAAATAGATAGTTGATGACTCATAGATTATCATGCATTTGATATCAGGAGAAGGCGAATGCAGCTGAGATTGCTGCTCTGCGTCTTGGAATTGAACATATTGTCAAGTATGGGCTTGAATCTGACTACTCCCCAATCACCTTCACAGCAAGAATAAAGCAATTAGAAGCATATCAAGCTGGCTTGAGACGGAGGATTCCATCACCCTCGGCTAATATTGAAAAACATGGGAGATGCAATGGATCCCAGGAGACGAGTAAGTGGGCACGACGAAAACGTTGCCGGGAAGCCAACAAATCTGTTGCCTTCTCAAATCCTCAAATGACGCCTAACCGTGGTTCGAATAATTGCTCTTCCGCTGACTGGAGACAGCCTCCTCAACATCAGTCAAGCCAAATGAAAACATGTCATGCTGCTCCTGCATATCCTTGGGATTTTGTAAACTTGGATCCGTTCCCCCAGTCAGACGGTCCTCGCAAAAGACCTCGGGCGAATACCTGGGTGAGAGAGGGTGGCTCACATATAGGGAAGGTTGCTAACCAATGTTAATACCTGATGGAAAATTAGCATTGTCTATTTTTGTTGATGGGTGAGTTTACTACCTCATTCCATCAATCCTTTTAACTTGATGTTGTAAATTAGTTGGGCAAAAGTGGGTGGCGACATCTCTAATCTTACTAGGATGACTTTTCTGGCATTAGCAACCACTATGCGATGTATGTTTTTGTTTCAAACTTTTATTTAAGAGATGTTGGCGCTTATATTCACAATTTGAAGGTATTATGTTTTTTTGTTTTTTACCAAATTTTGATGCTATTCTGGTTTTTCCACGCACTTTGAAAGATGATCACCTTTCTTTTTTTGGTCACTTGCCAATTTTGGAAATAACTTCCTCTTTCATTAAAACATTTTACTACCCTTTTCCTCTTTATTTTATTCCATCAAACAATACTTCCTAAAATTCTGTGCCACTCAAGAATCGCAAGACTAGTGGCCATCTTGAATGGGACGAATGGAGTATTAATGTCATTTTTGTTCATGGATTTTCATCCCTAGATGAGTTATCACTCCTACCAAACATGCCACACACTCATTTTACCAACTCACTTTCTTGAATTCGTTAAAGTTGGGTAAACATTCATCTTGTCAATCCTATCATTATCTAATTACTATCAAATCTTCTACAACACTCCCAACATGTTTGGATCGTGATGGACGTCGTGATTGCGGTCTCTCTTATAACAACTGGGAAGCATGGCGCTGCCCTTTTAAGTCACACCTTGACATACATCCGCCTTATCCTCGAGCATCTGTAGGTGCCCTTCATCTACATTCACCGAGAAGACAATCGAGCAGCTGTTTTCTAGCCAGGGACGGAGGTACCAGCGGCCCACTACCGGACCTAGACCCCGCCCCTTTGCTAACCTATTGGATTATTAATACGTAACTCAACTTCTGATGTTCCATATTATATATTTTCCCTTTTAATGATTCGAAGGTTTGTCAATGTGTTTTCTCCGGGTGTCTCATGTCACACAATACATAAAATTATAATAATGCAAGGCTTTAAATTTATTTTGAGCTGTACTCAAGCGAATAATTAATCATAACTGAGTTCACAGAAGACCATGACTCTGGTTTTGATGAGTACATATGTTCTTTGAACATTAACAAGTCTGGCCCTATTATGAATCAAACAGTGAAGATAGGCAGGTCCAACTTAAGCAAAGTACCAAGTGAACAAAGAGATCTTACAACAAGAAAGCACACCTAACAAGAGAGGAGAGAGCAAAACAAAATCTCCATCGTGTCTTTACGTGATCAGTAATCATACTGATTCACCACTCAGCAACTCAATCAGTTCACTCTTTTTCAACTTTGAGAATCTTTTCATGCCACGCGACTTGGCAAGGGCTCTCAATTCAGTCAGCTTCATTCCGTTCAAACTGATGGCCTCGTCCGCGTCATCTTCTTTTGCTACATCTTCATGCTCCGTCTCAACAATCCCTGAATTTTCATCAAAAGCATCTATTTCTGAAGTGAAAGGCTCGACTTCAGATTCGGAATCATATTCAACAACCTGGATGTCGTCTTGGGCCTCTGGTTCCGCATGACTCCACTCTCTTTCAGTGTCCACATTGTCCTCCGAGACAGAGTCTTCGGCATAAACAGGTTGGAATTTGATTTCAGGGACTGGAGATCTTTTCCGGAAGTTTGACTTTGGTCGGGTGAGACGTGGGATTGGGGATTCTTGCGCCTCATGATTCACACTACTGCTGGAGTTTGAGTATGAGATGCTTGTGCTTCCTTCCTCTGTAGATGGGCCAGTCTGTTCATCCTGATCCAGGATGAAGTCCCTGCCATTGGCGGTGGTGTTGCTCTTCTTCCCTTGCTGAACTGAGTGTTTCCTCAAAAGCTTGAGTAGAGAATCAACAGTTTCACTCTCTTTGCTTTTTGTTTGAGACTCCTCAATTTTCTTTCCTTCCTTCATTGCTGCTCTTTCACGTAGTTGGGCCTGCACCTTACGGAATAATTCAACAATTTCCTTTTCTCTAGGACCAGTAGTTGCAGTTGCCTGATATTTATTGTTGGATGCAGAAAGAAGTGGTCCATTTTTGGAAGAGAGAGTTTCGAATTCTTCATGGTCATCACACTCTTCTCTTGTTTCATTTTGCCTATTCCTATTGCGGGAGTATCCATGCCTTCTTTGATTATTTGGGAAATCCGGGTTTCTCCTATAGTTGCTAGAACTTGCATTACACACAGAAGATGTGTACCTAGAAACACATCTCAAAGGAAAAAACTTGACATCTGAAACGAGCTTGTGTTCACGACAAGATCTAGGTGATAAGGACAGTGCTTTCCCAGAAATTCCAGAGCAGGGAAGAGGACTGCTATCAGATGGACCATATCCTGCAATGAGATTAGGGAAGGATGTCAAAAATAAGTATTATTCTGGATGGTGGAAAAAATCATGACAATAAATTGGCAATGTTGATTATCCAGAATTTGGTAGTGGGCGGTGATTAGAAACATTAGTAAGTCTTTTGCCAGTTTTAAACAGTGTCAACTAGAAGATAAGCTCATCAAGAATTCCTCATCCAAAGAATCACCAGAGCATACAAAAGTTATAACCAATTCTTGCACACGAGACTAAAGTGAAAAGATAAACTGAGAAGCTATATTTTAAACATATAAGGCTAATAATAGCCCAAGAAGCTTAAAATAAAACAGTTTCCTTTTATTTACTAGTAAAACAGAACCAGTGTTTGGAAATTGGAGAAACCAGTTTCCTTTTGTGGAGAATCGGTGTAGATATTTGCATAATGGAGAATAACCGAGTTAAGAATCAAAGAAATTGTTCATAAACCATTGGTGTATTCACATGGCAGTTGGAAGAAAATTATGAAGCCAAGGACTGTTGTGGAGAGTACATTTTGGCTATCAGAGAGGGCCTTAGCTATCAGAGAGGGACCATAATTGCAGGAACAAGAAACTTCCATAAGCAAAATTAGTGCAGTTGAGTTATAACATAAATAGGTTAGCAAATAGAACCACTGCTTGGATGGCTTAAATTATTATTTCCTCATCCTCCTCTCCGTTTTAGGATAAATATTATATTCCTGTTTTCTGCAATAGGTCATAATTCAGATATTTCATCTCAATTTCATAAATTTCACATTTGTCTGTATTTTAAAAGGGAAAAGAAAAAGGCAAAAGAAAGCTGCTATCATATTGTTCTCAACAAATAGAGCATAGGCCAGATGAAAGGTTTTCAAGTCCTTTTGTTCTATAGCATTTAAATCAAAATACATCATCAATCAAGATTCAAGACAACATACACTTGTATTGCTTCCTAATCTTCGAGCACAATGCCAACAGGATTACCTAACAAGTTATGCTTAGCAATTAATCTTAATCTCAAGATATGCTTCTTATGGTATCATTCATACATAAACAACTACCCAGAAACTTCAATCAGCAAATTCCAACTTGAGTGCAAGCCACAAACCTAACAAAATGTTCCAGCTCTACGATTCTGAACAAACATGGAACCAAAAATTAATAAATTAAATTATGCAACAACGCATTTCAGCAAACAGATGGTAGGAGTCTCCCAAACAAGCTTAAAACGCAAAATTATCCGCAACCAAGGGCAAAATTCAGCAAAACACTAACTCTTCACCAAAGCATTAGAGCACACGGTATATATGCATAAAGCCATAAAACATAGTTACCAGGAATGGTTTTGGAGATGAAATTAATAGAGCGCGACATTGTTGTAAACAGCTTCGGTGCAAAACGTTGAATTGAAATGGGGTTTTGAACATAATCGACGGTGACGCTGAGGTTTTATACTTCGCCGGCAATTGGCTGAAGATGAATGGATATTTGGGCGTAGCGGAATTATACCTCGATTAAATTTAAACCCAACCCATCTTCTATTTTGTAAAACATCACTACTAGAAAAAAAAAATACACAAAAATCACAAAAATTTATAATTACAAATATGGAATACTATACTTTTTTTATCTAACGTTGCAATTTTTTTGTTGAAAAATTATTCTTATAACAATAACACCCTCAATTTGTGAAATTATTATGATAACATTGACACCCTTAATTTGTGCATTAGAGGTAAGACTGACAATGTTCGATAAGACACGAAAATCTGACACAAACACTGAAATTAATGGGTTTGAATTATGCCTTATTGGATTCGTGTCTCGATTAGATTGACTCGTTAGGAATCCAATAATTTTGGGTTAAGTTGGATTGTAATGATCCATAACAAAAAGATATTCCATCCGTCCCACAAAAATATAGACAATGGGTATGATACGAGAATTAAGACAAAATTGGTAAAGTAAGAGAAATGAGGAGAATGGTATGATAAAGTAAGAGAGATGAAGAGAATGATAGTTAAAGTAGTGTTAGTGGATAGTGAGACCTACATTATTAAATTGATATAACTTTCTAAAATGGAATGCACATATTTTTGGGGGACATACGAAAATGGAAAGTGCATATATTTTTATGAGAGAGGGGAGGGGGGTACTACACAATATTATTATTTTAATTATTTTTTATTATTTTTTAAAATATGTAAAATATTAGTTTTATTCTCTATGTTTGTGTAAATCAAGATTTGTCGTGTAAATTAGGTTTATAGTGTAATGCATGTTTTAATCATGTAAATCAAGTTCGGGTCGTTATTGGATTGTTAACATGTCATGTCAACTTATATTATACCGTATTGCTAATTGGTTTGTTTCGTGCACAAGTTGGATTTAAATGTAGCATGTCGAATTTTGCATTCAAATTAAGAGTTTCCTTATCGTATCGAATTCGGGTTAGGTCTTATTAAATTTGATCGTTATCTCAGAAGGTGGCATGTTTAAATTCGGTAACCCCAAAATCATTGCACGCTTTGGGTCACTTAATCAAATTAGATATGAAAGATTGTGTTAAATTTGACAGTTAATATTAAAAAAAAATACTTATAATATGATAACCTGAGCAGAGACCAGAAAATTATTGGACAAAAAGCAATCCAAATTATTGAAATATGAAGAGCAGTGGCAATGACGGAACCAAAGTTGAAAGCTGCTACAAAATTAAAACAATAATCTCATAGCAACAAATACTCAATATGTATTTGGCAAACTAACTACCATCACTCTATTGATTAGCAGCATTTCTTTCACAACTTGAATGAAGATGCTTTCGTGCTCCTTACTCAAGCATCGTACAACATGTTGAACGAAGAAAGAGCATAGCACAACTTTTCTGCAGGGTTTCTATGCTTTATGGTTCTTAAGCATCTCATCAACATCTAGTTCCACTTCTAGAACAGGCGAATCCGTTGTCGTGCTATATTCACTGTAAAAAAAAGGGTGGATTATCTCCCATTATACAATTACAACTGGACTTTCAGTACCAGCCGTGTAGCACAACAGCTGTAAACACATTACCTATTCTTGACAGGCCCATGATCCACTGCATTCCTTAGACAATATATGGCCCGACCAACTATGTTGGACATGGTAACCGGACCAAAAATACGACTATCATAGGCTTCCTGTCATATGAACAATCAGTGTATAAAATATTAATCAACCATGCTGCCTTTTTTATACATGAAAACAGAACCACAATAAATATGGATTATCCAAACAAATTAATCTACATGAAGATGGCAAAATTGAACTTAAAACACTAAGGTGGAAAAACAAAGCTAGATAATATTACTGATGTAGATAGAATAGAGTATGCAAATTCACTGAGCTCTGAGTTTCGTTGCTTTCACAGTTGACAAAAAAAGAAAACCTTCAATCAATCAAATGACACACAACCACATAAGTGGTGGTGATCTATGTTCATTCAAGAAAATCTCATGACGAAATTCATACTTACACAAGCATAGAAAATATTCGAACTACTTTTACTAAAATGCATAACCAACCACTTTGAACTGCAACTAGATAGTACATTTATCTGACAAAACATATCTATAAAATAAGAATGGGAAGACAGTTTAACTAAAAATAATACTATTTGGCATAGATTCCATATTGAGCATGCAGCTAGAGAAAAGGAACATACTTTCATTGTATAGCAATATGTGGAACTTTGTGGTGGGGTAGTGTCCAAAAGTGGAATGTGTGCACTTTTGTTGGAGTACCGAAATGGCAAAAAGTTACACTCCTTCATGGGGACTGAGGGAGTACTAAAGAAAAGAATTTTATTCAAGAAATATTCAAATATCTCACAATGGGAGTAGGGTAAATCATGCATGGAATTTTGTGTTGTTGTTACAAGTTCCATAACAATGATATGATACTATTCTATCTGTAGAGCATCCCAGCTGAGAAATGTAGCAAGTAATTCATACCCTCCCTTTAGGCATGTTAAGCATATTAAAGAAGATATACCGATTTAAAGCATAGAGAAGTATACCTTTGGCTTCAATTTATCATTGTCAGCTAACACCCAACATTGATCTTTATCAAGGACAAAAGGTTCATCATCTGCATCTTTAGATGCCATTTCATATCCTTCGACTGCAGCTAACCTCCTTATGAGATAATTGGCCGAGTCTTCAGGATCCTTCATTACCACCACATCTCCAACATGCACGCTCCTAGAACAAAGAGAGAATAGATCAGCTTTTGAAAGACACAAGCAACAACAGAATCGGAGATGTCATGCAAAGAATAACCAGATGCTAAATTCAAATATTAAAAAACACAATCAGGTCATGATTTGGCAATGGTTCGGAACACCAAACTATAATGAGCTTAGATGGAAGAACTTAAATTTGTGATGCTTGCAAGATGCAACCGTGTTTGCTACTTAGTTTTCAAGCTGAGCATACATTCATTGTGTAAAGTTTACAGTGGATTGACTAATACAAAGTTACTTTAATGAAGGGTATCCTATATCAGGGTTTAATAAGCTTATCTGTGGGGGTAGATGGGGAACCATTATTGATTGATCCTCTTTAAAGAAAAAAGAAGAGAAGAAAGGACAATGATCCACAGTTCAGAAATGAAAGCTTGTCAATTCCCTGATTTCATGCAAAAGTTTATAGAGGAGAAGAAAAATGAAATGTCCAGAACCCAAAGGACATACAATCATCAGATCATATAACGGGAAAAGAATATCGAAAAAGACAAGATACATTACCAACGGTCAATTGATATAAAAAGCATAGACCTAACTAGCATTTAAATTGATACCATCAGATATATTTTTCTTGTGGAAAACCATACATAGGATTTGGAGCTGGAAGTTTCCGAACAAGAAGAGTTCCACCCTGAGTCCCAATTACTGGGTCCATCTCTTCTCCTTTATTCCAATGCAAGAATGTCAACCTTCCATTGGAAAAGTTTTTCCATATGGTATCGAGTATTTGTTTATCAGCAATTTGACCTTGTAGATAGGACTGCATGAAATATAATATTCTCAGTAACTGAACATGATCCCTGTACATCCAGTACAATCGTGGACAATGTAACGAATAATGGTATCATGTAAAAAGTGGCATAATATACCCAGGCAAGTTGACATAAACAGTAACAAAAACCCTCTCACACAAAAAAATCAAGTAGAACTGTAGAAACAATGCCACAAGTCTTAAATTATTGAATTCAGAAAAAATGCATCTTGACGCCACAGAAAAGTCCTAACAAAGGTTACAGTATGTAAGACCCTTTTTATTTGATGACTAATGTGTTTCAACGAGATTGGTAGATTTAACAATAGATATGCAAAATTAGAGTTTGCGTAGCCCATACGAACAACTTTACAAACCACAGACAAGACTGACTAAAAAAAAAGATCCTTAGGCACATTATGTGTCTAAAACAAACAGCACATCGCAGAAGCATAACAATAACTAAATAAATACAGAAATGACCTCCTAAATGCATGCTGTCACTCAATACACAAACTTGTTACATGAAATTTCAATACAATTGCAAAAATTAAATCATCCACTGAAGTTTCTTTAGACAATCCTGATTGCAGCACAAAAGTTTTTACATCAGAGGCAAACACGCAATGTTGAAGGTATCTAACCGGTACCACCTATAAGCATACTTCCGCAAGGTGTCATACATACTAAGCTACAACACCCATAAATTTATCCTCATATAAGCTGATCCATGATCCATCCCATTTATTCTAAATCATATTATACAATCTTCCAAGCTAGCAGACAATGTAACTGGAGGATATTTGGTGCTGAAATGTGAAACAATAGGAATGGAAATACCAAAGATATTGCTGTACATGAGAAGGTCAAATGGAAGTTTTACATCTGAAGTTGTGCAACGATGAAGACAATAGATCCTTAAGTCGTCTTTAGATGTCAATATGAATGCAAAGAACAGTCCATATTTATTCTTATAATATGTACTAACATTTAAATCCAACAAACCCCTCAACTCCCCATGGCCACATATTTCATGGTGTGATTCAACCATTTGATTACTGTCCTTTTCGTCTCTCTATGTTCACAAATCCCTTAATAAGATAAACATTTCGACTCAGAACTAAGGTGTCCAACACGAATACTGATATAGCGCATTATATTGAAGTACACAATCCACAAACCTTATTGAAAACCACTATAAGATAGTATGGCAAAGTATAGTAACGAATTACATCGACCCAAAAGTATAAAAAAATCAATGAAAATCCACCAAGTGAATCCTAAAACGGAAAATTTCAAGTTTCAACAAGCAATTATTGTCAAAAATAAACCTTTCTTCACATCTAAACTTAATAGTCTAATTTAGGGGCACAATGATGGAGAAAGGTGGAATATAGTATCTTTTAAGATAATGCACTTCCAATTTCCATCCGTAATTGTTCTTCAAGAAATTCTGAGTGAACGATGCTTGCATTCCAAAATCCAGAAAAAAACAAAGAATCTAGAGCCTCCTCGAGTAAAATCGGATACACCAACCAAAGCCACAAAACCTTCCCGATACAAAATTAGGGGTTTTCACTCGAACCAAAAGGGAAAAAAGGAATCAATTTGAGAAATCAAGAAATCCGCAAACAGAAAAAAGACGCTTACCATCCGCGCGACGGAGACAGAATAATCAAATTTGGTTCCAATGTAGCGGAGCCATGTTGATACCCCAACCATTTCTCAAGCCTGCAATTTCCCTTAAACCCTCTTTACTTCTTTTCTTCTAATTTAAACAATTTATAGTGTGAGGATTTTTGATGTGATAAAATCGCTGCGTGTATGAAAGGTTTATCACACAATTTTAAGGGTAATTACACTTTACATGCAAAATGTTTCACCAATATTTCAATTAAGTACAACATAGTTTAAGTTAACAAATATCATACAAAAAGTTTGATTAGTGTTGCAAATTAATACATTCCGTCTAAAAATTACTAACATTATTACTTTTTCTTATTTTTCATCATTTCGACTCTAAAATTAGCTTCAAATATTAGCCGAAAGTTAAATGTGAATTCATTGTTTAAGAAAATGCCCATATGGCAATGCATAAGGTATTATTTAGAGAAATAATATCTAATTTTTTAGGGTACAATTTTGAAGAAAAATAAGAAAAAGTAATAGTGCTAGTGATTTTTAGATGGAATGTACTAATTCATAACACTAATCAAACTTTTTGTATGATATTTGTTAACTTAAAACATTTTGTACTCAATTGAAACATTGGTGAAACATTTTGTATGTAGATTGTAATTACCCACAATTTTATTTTAACAACTACAATTGACGACATCCATCTCCTTCAAACTTTTTTTAATTCAATTGTACTCCTTTGGCCCATTTTAGTTAGGATATTTCTTTTCAACATATAAATTAAAAACTAAATATTTAGAGATTAATTATAAAGAGACTATGAATACTAAGAGAGTTAATTAAGTAGAGGATAAAATAAAGTTTGATAAAAAAAATAAGTACTCTCTCCGTCTTAATTTAAGAGTTACATTTTGTCATTTAAATCCTTCTCAGTTTAAGAGTCACATTTAGAATCTATCATATTTGTATATAATATTTATCCTCATTATTCATCAAATTTACACTCAAATGTCATTATTTATATAAAAATAAAAAAACACAAAATTCTAAACAAACAAAAAGTCAAAAGGGTCTCACTTTCCACTACCTCACTTCAAGTATTACAGAATCTAACAATTTCTTAAAACTCGTGCCATAACTAAATCTTACTCTTAAACTGAGACGGAGGGAGTACTACTCAACTATCATGAGACTATCTAAAAAAAGAATATTACAACTCAACTAATTTACGATAAAAGAGAGAATAAATTATATGAGAAAAGAAGGAATAAAAATAAAATAAAAGAAAATTTATCTTATACTACTTTGTAAAAAAAAAATTAATTCACTTTAGATCGAAGTTCCCAAACAGAGGAAATATCATTTATAGTTTAATTTAATTTCTTTAGTATTTTATTCTAAAATTTGTATCCTCTTTCTATTCTCCAATCAACTAACTTTCTGTTTTCTATTCCCCAACAAACCAATATTGGATTTGGCTTTATAATATAATGTGCTATTTTTTTACGCTTCCTTCGTCCGCCATTCATAGTCTCATTTTGACTCGATATAAGTTTTAAGAAACTGTTGACTTTATGAAAAAATATAGAAAAATGAGATAATGAAATGCGGACTCTACTTTTATATATTGGTTTTATAATAGAATGTAAGTGTAATGGGTTAGGTGAATGGTAGATCCCCTTATCTGAAATGAAAAAAAACAAATAAGATTTTAAATCATAGACATCCCAAAATAGTAAAAATGTGACATTGTTTCACGTTCGAAGGGAGTAGTATTAGTTCAATTTATTATCCATTTTTATACAGCATTTGCAGATTATATTTTGGGAACTAAGGTCATTCACAATAAGGCTCCAAAATCAACCAGTTAGGGCGCTATGCACTGGTTTACTGATACCTTTGAGAAACTTGATAAGGTATGGATAAGATTTTATATCGTGATCAGAGTTTTGTACTGTTGTTGCTTTAATGCTGAATTTGAGTTGCTTTTGATTTAGGATTATGACAGTTTTAGTTTTGATTTTGTATATGGTGATAGCTTGTGCACATGTTGTCGATTTTTGTAGATACTAGTGTTAACACCTGTGCTATGCACGTGACAAAAGATTGACAAAAGATTTTTTAAATAATGACGATATATTAATTTAAAATAAAGAATATAGAGTAAATAAGTATAAAAATAAGTATTTGTAATATTATAAACAACAACAAAAGAATATTTGTACAATTGTAGTTCTCTCACCCACTCTCAATGAAACATTTCATATTTTAGCAGATGATTGTATACTATTTTAATATTTGATATGAGTGTAATATGAAATAAATAGAATAAGACATACAAATAAAGAAAAATGTACTACTACTATTTACAAAAGAATAAATAAAAGCAAACTATTTGATGGAATAAATAGTTCACAAGTTTCGATTAACAAAATCAACTCAATTATAACTATGTGTAATTCTAGTAATTTAAATATAAATATAATTATTAAGTATATATCTTGAATATAAATATATTTATAAGTAATTTCAACATATTTAATTAAACTAATATATTATGTATAAAATTGTATTACTATACACAACAACAATTAATGTTATGCAATATTGTTCTTTGTTTGATAATGATATTAATTTAGTTTCACTTTATATCATTGTTTATTATAGTTTCATAATTACTTGGTTTAGCTACATTCTGAATTCAATATAATTTACTTCTCAAAAAGAATAAAAATATGAGTAAATAAAAAACAATTCAAGAGAAGTAGAAGTAACACCAAGTGTACGATCTAACATAGAGAAACTAGCGCATAGGCTTAATTACTTATTTAGATTTAATTACTTATTGAAAAAATAATTAAAAAATATATATATATTATACAAAGTCCAAGAAACAAAAAATTCAAATTAAAAACTGTATTTAATCAAGAAATATGTACTGCTATAAATTGATTACATAGTTTTATAATACCACTATTTGAAATCTAAATTATACTCCTATCTTGTTAATATTTTTGGCCAATCTTGTTGATATTTTAAAACTCTATTTTATGGGTAAAATACAAACTTTTGTTGTTACTACCAATAATATACTCAAGTTTCTAGGACAAAAGCACAGTACTCCATGGAGACTCTCATTGTCTTATTATCCATGAAATTAAATTGATTAATTAAAAAAAATATTAATTTTAATAGTATCTAGTATTATACCTAAATACAGCCCAAATATGGACTACATAAATTTGTAAATCTCCCAATCCTAAAGTGACGCCCAATTTAGAACTCTTTTCAAAATATAATAAATTTTTTCAAACTATAGAATCCAACAAATTAAAGGTCCAAACTATATAATGCTACATAAACTAATAAGTATTTTAAAATTACATAATAATAAATTAAAGGCCCAAATAATATACACACAATAGACATTAACTAATATAGTAATACTCCATACAAGACAAAAAGCCGCCTCCCTCTCTCTCACTCGGCGCCTCACCCTCTCTTCCCCCTCCTCTATCTCAATCGGCGGAATTAGCCTTTCCACGCCACCACACCCACCAGACGCCGCCGCCTACCACTCTCTCTTCTTCTCTCTCAACTCGGAGCCGCCACGACCACACCCGCCTCGCCGCTTCTTCCGCCGTGTCCCGCTGCTCCACCGCCGTGCCTCACAGTTCACTTGCCAGCTTTACGCCGTCTGCTTCACGCCCCCGGATCGGACCGTCACCGCCCAACAACCTCAGCCTGCTACCCTCGTCATCCATCGGTGGAGGCTTGGAGCTGTCGCCGACTGCCATCAAAAAATCAAAAAGTCAGATAATTAAGTTTACTAAAATGCAGATTCAGTTAGTTGTGTGGGTATATATAACTGTTTAATCTTATTTGAGAAGCCATTGTTACTCAATAGGAGTTGCCTTTTTTTTTTCAATGGTTGTCATTTCTCAAAAAATGACTAAAAGGATAAACAAAATAGCTCTACATTTTCACTCTAAAAAGGACAAAAATGTCTTTTCACCAAACTGTCACTTTAGATCAGTATAGATTAAAACCAACTCCTTTTCTTTTGAACATCTACATATATATCAACCCTCCCCTTTCCCTTTCCATTTTCCTAATTTTTCCTGTGCTGTGTATAAATAGCCCGCCAATGGACATATTTTATACTCTAATTCCAAGAATAACCATTCCCTTTTCATTTATCAACACCCTAATTTTGTTGCCGTACCCTGAATTATATGTATAGCCAATGTGCTATTTTCTAATTATGAAAAAAACTGAAAATTAATCGCTTCATGAGTTGTATCCATAAATGTCACGATTGCACTTTCCAATGATGGAAAGTTCGATTGAACCATTACTGGTGGGGGATTTTAAGAAGCGAGAAAGAAAAGGGGGAACAATCAACGGCTTGAAACATTAATCAACCTTTGAAATTAAACCATTTAAATCAGAGTATACAATCTTAGTAGTTCAACAACTTAAAGATACGATATTTACCGATATCAAAAGATAAATGAAACCACGTTCAGAATGGGAAGAGTCGCTGCGTTGATCCGGAGGAGAACTTATTCGGCTCACATATTTTTTCTCTTGGGCTAAAAACAGAAGTTCTTAATATTTATTTTTGGCCCACAGCTTGTTTTGTAAAGATTTATTAGGGCCAAAACAAGTTGGTTTCATGTCCTTTGTCTAGTACTAGATGACATCCAAGACGTGTTAATCCACGAAATAAAATCGAAATTTCATTTGTCATTACTCAAGCATATCCTACATTTTAACTCCATTTGCATCTTTCACAATAGTCGCGAAATCTGAGTCCTTTAAAGGAGAAAAAGAACTTGAGCCCTAAAAAAAATTCGTCTACGCAAACAACATCATTTTGAGAGCATTGAAAAATATAGAAAAAGTTTGGATGTTACAATAAAGATTATGAAATACTCTCTCTGTCCAAAAAAAATAGTCACATTTGTGGACGTCACGTTTAAATGAAAAATTTGTAAAGTAAGAGAGATGAGAGAAAAAGTAGGTATAGTAAGAGAGATATGAAAAAAAATTTGGTAAAATATGGGAGAGTAGAGAATGTGAGTAAAGTGTGAGAGAGAAATATTCTATTTTTAGAAATGAGACTATTTTTTGTATGCATCCCATAATGATAAAATGAGATTATTTTTTGTGGACGAAGGGAGTATGACAAATTTGGTCTAAAACCATTGGAGATGCAGTGTTGAAAGAGAAACGCTACAATTTGATTGCATCCACATATTATTTTCTAATTGAGAAGACTGAAATTAATCGATTCATGTAAGTTGTATCCATAAATGATAAGGAGGTATGACATATTTGGTCTAAGGCCATTAGAGACGCAGTGTTGAAAGTGAAGCCGCAACAATTTAATTATGAAAAGACTGAAAAATAATTGCTTCATGTGAGTTAAAAGATTAGCTAACATGACATATTTTGTCTAAGACCATTAGACACGCGATGCTGAAAGTGAAGTTGTACAACTTAGTTGCATCCACATTTTATTTTCTAATTATGAGAAGACTGAAAAGTAATCGCTTCATGTCAGTTGTATCCATAAAAATTAGGAAGTATGACATATTTGGACATATTCCATTAACACTTTCCACTTACAATTGTTATAAAATTAATATCCGTACTGTTAGGATTGGTATACTGAAAAGCATATTTCGAGCATGTTGCACAAATAGAATTGCTTGTATTCAATATATTCTACAATCCACTTTTAACCCAAGGCGAGAAGAAGTAATTTTATCGCATTGATGTTTGCTTGTGCATTTATAAGATGTTTATCAAATATTTAAATGTATAAGAAGCAAATAAGTCTGATTCTTCTGCATAGTAGACTGGTCGTGAACAATGTTAACAGAAGGTGACGCAGTCGGTCCTTTGTAGAAGAGAAATAGAATTTCACAACCTAGATAGGCTTTGGCTACCTATCGTGAAAGGTTGCAGTGTCAGTCCGCATGTTTCCTTACCTTAGGAAATAAACAACACTGGTTTGGTATAGCACTGAAGGATCTAACAGTTGAGATAAGTCTTTCTTGCTATTTACTGAAAGACGAGGTCTCGGTGATTGTTATTTCTTAATCATTGTTGATATAACATTGAGCATACGATATTGATTATGCACTACTTTGATTTATCAAATGATGCAGATTTTCCGCAATCCAAGAATCCTGATATCTTGGGTAGTAGTGATCAATGTCTAGAGGTGCTAGTATTGTTATTACAATGAATCGTGTGCTGGGTGAGTCCAGTTTAATAATATCCTCAAGAGGTGTTCGGAAAAGGTTTTATTATTCAGAAACCCGACCGGTTGGAATTTATTCCAGAATAATAAATAAAGATTTTGAACTAGACAACTCTTGGAAAAAGATTTAATTAATTAAAGTCAAATAGTAGACTTAAATTAATTAATGGATATTTACATCTTAAATACGAGAAATAATTAATTAAAGAGGTAAAGCCCAGATTACTCGTAATTTGAGATTGGATGGGCAGTCAATATTATTATACTATAGTGGATGATAATAATATTCTGCTGGATTTGAATTAAATTGGGGCTCAATTTAATTAGTAAAAGTCCAACAGGTTTGGCCCAAGTCCGACCTCTATGGATTCCTAATCTGGCCCATCATAACTCAATATAAAAGGAGATTAGAAAGGAGATTAAATCAATTAATTAATGATTCCCCCTCTTGGAGTGGACGAAAAAGCAGTTTTGTTTTCTTTCTAATCAAGCCCTTTTCGATTTTGACAAGTTTTGCCCACCCAAAGGTCATTATCTGAGTTCGGGATACAGATTAGAAGGTTCGTGGTTGAGTACGAAGAACATCACGTGGAGAAGGCGCAAGCAATCGTCGATTCTTTGGAGAATCTGTTCGGTAATCCTAAACCGTAGAATATCATGAATTAGGGTTTTAATTCCTTAAGCATGTTTTATGTGCGTTCTTGTATGCAATTGATTGTTTAATATGTAGATAATTAATCCCATAATCGGTCAAATAGATCCGTAGATCTGATTTATTTGTGAATGCATGACTTCCGCTGTGCAAGGGGCACCAAACCCCAACACGTACCCCTTTAGCAGTCCGGGTTAAATTGTTTACGAGTTTTAAAAATTTAAAGGAAAGTTGGTGAAAAATGATAGTAGAATGTGATACCCATTTTTATACATTAGTTTAATAATAAAATGTGAGTGTAATTAAGTTAGTGAAATGTGAGCCTATTACCATTTACTACTCCCTCCGTCCCAGAGAAGTTGACATACTTTGAAAATGGCACGGGATTTTAGGAGGTTTTGTTTTGTGTGTTAAATGGAGAGAGAAAATATAATTTTTATATTCATGTGAGAGAGAACTTTTTCCAGAAAGGGAAATGTAACATCTTTGGTGGGACAAACTAAAAAGGAAAGTGTGCCAATTTCTCTGGGACGGAGGGAGTATTAAATATCCATACCAAGACTGCTAAAGTGGGACAGATGAAATATTATATGAAAGTAATACCTACATTACACTAATTTTTTTCTTCTAATATTTTTAACAAAGTGAAATAATTTCTTAAAATCCACCCTGATCAAATATGAGACAATTAATATTGATCCGAGAGAATATATCTTTTTATTTTAGTTTTTATGCGACGATATACATATACCGTCAATTATAACTTTGATGGTGACAAAAGTAGACCTACACATGAGGATGGCTTAGGAATAAAAAAATCCTCCCAATTTCATAACCACAATTTATTCACACTAATAAACTCATCTCACACAACCCACAATTGGCGCCAAACCACCAACAGAAACTCCACCATTTCACTTGTCTCTCATAAGACAAAACAAGAAGAGAGGAAGGAGAGAGAAAGGTGCATAACCTAACATAACATAACATAACAAAAAAGTCTTCCTTCATCGGCTGGTGAATCATTGCCGGCCGGAGCTCGGAAGACAGACAGACCAACACCAATCTAAACAAAAATGATCATCGAGGGAAAGCTCGTCCACATTCCCACAATCGACCCCGAGAGCGACGACGACGACGAAGTGGACGACCACTTCCTCGACGCCTGCTCCCGGGGAAAATCCCTCGCCGAGTTCCGCTTCCGTGTCGAGGAAGCCATCAAAGGAAACTACCTCTTCACGACCAATGACGACGACGAAGACGACAGGGCCCACCTGTGGGGCGTGGCGCTGCTGCACGAGGAGGCGGCCGACGCCGCCGTCCTCAGCAAGTTCCTCAAGGCCAAGCGCTACAAGGTGCACGAGGCCTTCACCGCGCTGCACAGGACGCTGAGGTGGCGCGCAGACTTCCGGCCGGCCGACGAGGAGCTGGCGCCGCCGCGGGACAACGCGTGGTTCGCGAGCGGCGCGGACAAGGAGGGGCGGCCCCTCTGCTACAGCGTCTTGGGGAGGGAGTATCAGAGGAACCTGGTGAGCATGGGGCAGCAGAGCTGCAATGAGTATCTCAGGTGGAGGCTGCTCTGCCTCGAGAAAGGGATCCGCCGTCTCACTTTCCGGCCTGGTGGGGCCGACTCTATCGTGCAGATCGTTGATATGAGGCATGCGGGAGGCCCCACCACCAAGGAGATGAAGCTCATTGGGAAGAAGATGATCGCGTTGCTCCACGATCATTATCCCGGCATCATCCACAAGCATGTCAGTTCATACAGGGTCTCGTTAAAATAAAACTAATTTCTAATCGGAACGCAGAACTTTCAAAATTATCAATACAACATGTAAATTCAAATATCAACACAAAGACATAAGTAAATAACAGCTAGCCTTGTATTGATGTACTTATAATCTATGTGTTCATGATTTTAATGTACTACAAAACTGAAAAAAAGTTATGGGTTCTGGATTGGAAATTAGTTAGCATTTGATCACAACCCTATCTATATATATGATGCGGTCGTGGATATATGCAGCTGATCATAAATGTGCCGTCGTGGTTTCTGACGCTGAACGCTTTGAAGCTGCGGTTGCTGACGAAGAGGAGCAAGAACAAGTTCATATTTGTGAAGCAATCAAGAGTTACAGAGACACTTCTCAAGTACTAAATCAAACCGTTAGTATTATTTACAAATTCCGCCCTCAAAAAAATACAAATAGATTGACTCTTGCTTGATCCATCCAAAATGCAGGTACGCCACCATAGAGAACATACTGGTTCAATACGGCGGGCTGAGGAGAGAAAACGACACAGAATTCACAACCGAAGACAAAGTTCTCGAAGCTTATATCAGAGCAAATGGCACTGACCTCATACAAATACCCGTCGAGGTAATATATATTGTTAGGGTTCAAATCATCCCATATCACGGAATTAGAAATTATGCAAGCAATAAATATGAGGCCTATTAGTCACTACAAAAAAATGTCAATTTACCGACGGTATTACCGACGGAAAATTTTCGCTACGAATTACCGACGAAAATTTTCGCTACAAATTACCGACGGAAATTTCTGCAGGTGAATTTTTCCTTTTTTTAATTAATGTATTTTCGTCGGTAATTCCGTCGGTAAAATTTTTTTTACCGACGGAAATTACATTAATTAAAAAAGGAAATATTTTCACCGCGGAATGTTCCGTCGGTAATTCGTAGCGAAAATTTTCCGTCGGTAATTCCGTCGGTAAACTGACATTTTTTTGTAGTGAGTACGAGGCATATTGGGAAGTGTCCCAAGAACAAAACTGTGAGGCATGTCCCTAAGTGAACAATATCGTACTAATGTGAGTTTATTAGGTGTGCACAACGAACCCTCACACATACATACTGATGATTGTATCAGGCCGGGGTGACTGTAACCTGGGATATAACTGTGATTGGATACGACGTGGCATATAGAGAAGAGTTCGTGCCAGAAGACGATTGCTCGTACAAGATCTTGCTGCAGGAGAAGAGGATGGGAGAGGGAATGAGAAACTCGTTCTACATAAGAGAGGCAGGGAAGATTGTGATAAGCATAGTGAATCATTCATTCACAAGGAAGAAGGCTTTCTATAGGTACAAGACCAAGGCAAGCATGATCTATAGGATCCACAATTGAACTCACCATTTCTACCAAATTACATTACTTAGGTTTAAGGCTAAACAAAGCAATTCTATCTGCATGCGGTAATAAAAACATCAGATACTGTTTTGCTAATTGTAGTTGATTTTCTATCCTTGTTCTTTTTTTTTTCTTTTGTTCTTTTTTTTTTTTTTTTTCCTGTTTTTGGGGTTTTGTAATGCGAGATATCCGCGGCTACTAGCTAGAGGTGTGTTGCCGGTAAATCTCGACATGTTTGATTTTTGCTTATTGGATGGCAACTTGCACCATCTAATAACATAGAGTAAATGTGTAGAATCGAATGATTTTCTTGCAACACTTGCTAACATTTTTGGCAAAAATATTCGTTGTTTTGAACTTGAGGTAATATTTATAACAAATTTTATTTTTACACATGTATTTTCACATCATAGATTTCCCATAGTTTCCTATAATAATATTATCGATAGGAATATATGATTAAGGAGTATTGATCTGCTGAGCGACGCTATGTGCGCGCCCTATGAGCGATTAGTGACGTGGCGGAGTTATAATTAGTTTTCTCTCTTCCTCTTAAATTCCCTCTCTTCCTCTCTCCTCTCTCCTTGTTTCTTCTCTCTCCCTCGTCTCTTCTTCTCTCCTCCTCTCCTCTGTCCATTCTCATTTTCAATCTGCCATCAATTTTGTTATGAAATTTTAGAGCCATGTAAAAATTTCTTCACTTGATATACTTTGTTGTCCTTGCAAGATTTTATCATCATCTTCCCTATTCCCCTATTCCTTCCCACAACTTACTTTTTGTATCTGCAAATTTTTTTTTTGGAACATGGAAAACAATTTCTCAGTCTTTAGTTTAGACAGACAAAGGATTATTATTATAGTGGACGTAATTGCAAAATCTAATTTTTGTGTTGTAGTGAAAGAAAATTTAAAGAAACCCATTTTGATGAAAACATTAAGTGCATAAATTCTGACAGATGCAAAATTAAGTCCACGGGAATTGAAGAAACAATTTGGATACATTAAATAGTTTGAAGTATTGATTCAATGGTGAAAAGCTCCTTGATATGGTTGGAGAATTTGGTGAGAAAGAGAACGAAGGCATGGTGCAAAATTACAGATGGGGATGAGATGATTGAGAAGTCGGTTGAATGAAAAAATTGGGATTGCCGAAATTAATAGATTTTGAGAAAAACATTGAGTGCTTAGATTTGCTGGAATCATAGTGATAAAGGGGGATAGAGACAGTAAAGCGGAAGCTATTCCGTTTAAAAGAAGGGGAATGAGAAAATTGATGGCAGATAGAAAATGAGGAGGATAGAAGTGGAGACGGGGGAGAGAGGAGAGAGGGAATTTAAGAGGAGGAGAGAAAACTAATTATGACTCCGCCACGTCACTAATCGCTCACAGGGCGCGCACGCAGCGTCGCCCAGCAGATCAATACTCTTCATATAAGTTCCATTAGTATTTAATTGTGAGAATATGAGGTCCAATATGTTTGGAAGGAAAGAAATCAAAATCAAAGTTGATAGGCGGGAATCAAGGAATTACATATATCAAGGAATCTTAGTAATAATTTCGAAATAAGAATTAAAAATAAAAAAAGTAGAGAAATTTTTCTTCGCACTTAATTTACATTTAATTATGGAGAGGCACATTTAATTTTATCAAGTAGAAAGAAGTGTGTATATATGATACAATCCCATATCTTATAGGAAATCTCAATTATCCAGTTATCTTTTATTTTATCATATCTTTTTCGTATCTTTGTTTTCTTATTCAATAAGTTAGGGTATAACATTCTAGTATTATAAATAGGGATAGATTGTTATTATTTGCATCATTCAATCAGTGAATGAAATAATATTTGCCCAAAACTTCTCGTTACTTATCTTGCAAACCCAAGACTTTGTGTTGCCCGATGGAAAAGTCTTCCGCGCACAACCGAATCTGGTCTCTGCCGATCCTAAGATTGGATGCCCGAGAGAACATCGATCGCCGAGGTCGTCGTCGATCAGCGTTAAGGAGAAAGACCTTAACAACTGGTGCTTTAACTGTGATCTCACCCTCCCACCATCTCGAACCGAAGCTACATCGCTGCCCGACGGAAAACATTCCGCGCACAACAACTGCTTTGGTTGTCGAGTCCCGCCTATCCGCCGAGCTCTAGGCTCTGGACAACTCTACTTCTGCAACGCCCGACGGGAAGGATTCCCACGCGCCGTGTAGAAGTCAGACCACCATCATGTCATACGACTACGTCAACTATCGTCGTCGTCAATACAAACTCCCTCAGCCTGCCCAGCCGTTGCGTCCCTACCAGCCGGTCCAGTCACGACGTGCAACCTGTTGGGACCCTCCGGACAGCCGCAATCCACAGGGTTTTCTACCCTATGATCAGCCGCCACACAATTGGCGTGCAAAACATAACCATCGCACGCCGACGGGTAATCAACCACTGCCGAGTTTCGAGCCCTATGACCCACCACAGTCGTGGCAGCCCTCTTGTTGGAAACCACCGCCTCGCCGTGCATCGCGAGGATATTTGAATTATGATCAGCCACCACTGGGTCCGCCTAGTCGTTGGGATCCGACCGACTATCACTGCCCGCAGACCTTGCAGCCTATGCAGTCTGACCGACCGCTGAGTCATCGCACAGTTCCGTTGCCCGCCGTTGCCCTGCCACGGTCTGGCTTCACGCACCCGCCTCAACATTCCAGCAGGTTTATTGATTCGGGGCAGCAGCGTGGTCTGCCCAATATTCCCATTCTCAAGGTTTGTTCGCCTTGGCCAACCCAACTACCTACACCTACAGTAAGTGATTACAACGAGAAATTGCGTGTTTATAGATTGGAGCAAGCCAACCTTCTCGCCCAGTTGAATGCGTGGTTTGAGGAGAATATTGATGACGAAATTCTAGTTGAGGATGTTCCCAACAACGCCGATCACAATGGGGGCACTAATCTTGATGTTGATGTTCCAATCGACGAGTCCCTGGAAGAGATCGTCAAGACCGACAATATGCTGTTGCAAGTGCTCGTCAGGGTATATGATGTGAGTCTTGGTGATCTTATTGTTCCAACACATCGGGAAGTGGCATTGTTAGATGATGTAGAAGAGGACGATTCCACTAATGAAGTGAAGAAGGTCGTCGCCTCACTCAATGAATGTTGTTGGAAATTGTTGGGGCAAGAAAGGAGATGGTGCATACACCCGTTTGCCCGTAATTGCTTGTGTTTATCTGGATTTGAATGTCGATGATGTTCCAAGTATGAATCATCGATCAACATCGCTCGACACCGATGCAAGGTTGATCCCTCCGCGCAATGACACGCTATGTTTGAGCATTATTGTAGGTGTAGACATGCTTTTCATTTTGGCATGGAATGTTGCCGGCCACATTAGGTCGCTTTGGTTGATTTTTGATGGAGGTGATGAAGGGAAACACTCAGTTGCTCGGTGTGTGTTTGATCCAGGAGGAGACGCCTCGCCCAAGCTTTTGCTTTCAACGATCGTCGTTGCTTCGTGGTTTCCACCTTGAGGACAAGACGAATTTTAACCGTGAGGGAGTTGATACGATCCCATATCTTAGGAAATCTCAATTATTTAGTTATCTTTTATTTCACCATATCTTTTCCATATCTTTGTTTTCTTATTCAATAAGTTAGGGTACTAGTATTATAAATAGGGATAGAGTGTTATTATTTGCATCATTCAATCAATTAATGAAATAATATTTTCCCAAAACTTCTCATTACTTATCTTGCAAACCCAAGACTTTGTGTTGCCCGACGGAAAAGTTTTCCGCGCACAACTAAATCTGGTCTCCGCCGATCCTAAGATTGGATGCCGGAGAGAACATCGATCGCCGAGGTCATCGTCGATCAGCGTTAAGGAGAAAGACCTTAACAATATATGAGCTGATTGCACATGTCTTAAAAGGAAATTCAATTATTCATTTTTGTTCAAAAAGTAAAATAAAGTGACACATGCCTTTGTTCACAACGGTCGAATGGTTATAGAGGAGCATTGTGTTGTAGAAGTACTTGTATTGTTTTTGATAATTTGAAAAATAAGTTGTAGGGAGTGGGACAGATTTTGATAATTTGAAAAATGTTACTCCATTAATCTCTTATTGTTGGTATCAAACATTAGCAAGTAGTAGGATACATTATTATTGCTCTGATTGAGACTGAGAGACTTAATTTACATTTATTTATGGAGACACACATTTTTATTTGATCAAGCAGAAGCAGAGAGGGGTGCGTTAAAAATGAGGGTCTCCTGGCGCGAAAACTTGATCCTCTGTGCCTCCTCCCTCGATACTTGGTATGCGTTAGCAACGACATCGACGGGCAGTCCCCTGATGGCCGAGGTGCGGCCGCTCAAGGTGTTGATGGCGGCATTTTCGTTGGTGTTGAATGCAACCCACTCGAATCCCTGTTCTGCGGCCTTCTTGACGACTGCAAAGTTTTGGGGTACGACGAGCACCTGGCCCTCTCTGAACTGGCCGTCGAACACAGCCTGGCCGCGATGGTTGACTATCTGGACCCGTGAGGCGCCGCGGGTGGCATAGATTAGTGTGTGGGCGTTGGTGTACCAGTGAGGTGAGAATATAGCATTCTATACAGTACAATGATAACAATAGTATTAATTAGTAAGTTGGAATTATTAGTAACCAATTAATAATAATATTGTAAGTAATTATTACCCTGTGGAGGACTCCTTTGGCGGCGCTGAGTTGAAGGAAGCTGAGGACGGGAAGGTTGAAGCTGTTGAGGGTGGAGAATCTTCCGGCGCGTGGGTTGTAGAAGTCGGCGCGTGAAGCTCTGTCCAGATTCTCCTTGACTCTGGCACTGCAGAAGGTCTCCTCGAGGCCGTTGTGTTGACGTTCTTGTTCTTGGCGGCTGTGGTGGGGCTGGATCAATTGGATGCTCTTCTCTGCCCTTATAATGTGGCCTCTTTCGTCGTTTTGGCCCCTCAGCTTTCTGGCGGTCTCTACATCAACGTTGAATGCCTCTGCCAACAACTCGTCGTCTAAACCGCTGAAGACATTTCCCAATTCGGATTGGGCTTCTTGGCCGCGCTTGCTTCCGCGCAGTCTCCTGTATTGCTCCTCCTCTTGCTCATTGCCCGGGTTTCCAGCCAGGAAGAAGGACTACAAAATTTGGATAATTAGTTGGATGAAATTGGAATAAAGCATTTACTAGTAATTTATATGAGTATGTATTAGACTATTAGTAGTACCCACATACCCTTGGGTTTTGGTCGAGTTGGTTGGCATAGTTGGAGTTGTGGTGGAAAACAACAACAACAAGCTCTTGATCGCCGTCGTTGTAAACCCAGTGAGCATCACCGGCCCTGATGGCGATGACGTCTCCCTTCTGGAATTCCTCAACCTTCTGATGTTTTGTCGTCTCTAAATCTCTGGCTTCTTTCCTCCCGGGAAAATTGTTGCTGTTGGCCTGATTCGAATGTTTCGGCGCAGCCAGAGGTCAGAACTCCATAAGTTCCCCTGCCTGCAAAATAATTGCATAATTTGCAGAGTCCATGAAATTCACTCACATAATATTTTAAAGCTAATATATAAAAATAGGATCCACATTCCATTAATATTTTTTAACACACTTTCAATAGCTTTTCTTAAAGCTGAGCTTTTAACACACTTTCAATAGCTTTTCTTAAAGCTGAGCTAAGTAAACTAAGGACACTTAATCGTGGATAGATGGAGCAATTAACTGACCTTGGACGACGTAGACGAGAACAGGGGCGTTGTGGTAGACAGGCAGAAGGAGGCCTCTCTGCTGAATGATGTGGCGGCGGATGGAGACGCCGGCACATCTAAACTCATTGTTCTGGTTATCCCAGAACTCGGTCTGTCCGCCCTCCGATTGCACGCGGTAGGACGGCTCCCGAGCATCAATGTTGCTGAGCTGGCATTCTCCCAGCTGCTGCTCTCTAATGGCGTAACCAAATCCAAACCCTAGAAGCACAAGAAAGCTTAGAAGAGAGAGCGAGAGCTTGGCCATGGCTGTGTTGTATGCTGATGATGAGAAGTGGCGAAGCGGAAGCGTCGGTATTTATTGACCATTTTGCATGTAAATTGCATGGTTGCATGGCTTACACCTATGATTTTCTGCTACAAACCATTCTCTAATAATGACAAACTTCACCTCTCACTTATCCATCATTTGTATCTGGATGCAAACAAGGTCACATACGTCTACCCTCTTCTATCTCTATTCAACTCATATTTCAATTTCACTCACCTTTATGGATAATATTCTTACTACGTTTTTTCTAGTGTTCCGTATCTCATATTTCATCTAACTCTTCTAAAAATAAAAAAATACTACTAGCAATTTGTTTTGTTTATGTCATGAAATTATGTGCCCAAAAATGTCTAATCATTAAAACTTTTCTCTTTATGTACCCAATTTTACATGGATACTACTCCCTCCTTCCTTGAAAATTTATCACATATATTCATTTTCGTCGTCCCACATAATTTATCACATTTTACATTTTACTATTTTTGGTAGTGGGCCTCACATTCCACTAACTCATTCTCCCTTATATTTTATTATAAAACTAAATTTATAAGTAGGACCACATATTACACTAACTCTACAATTATTTATAGATTTTTAGTGAAACACCCAATAGAGTGATTTCTTAACCCTATAGACCATTAAAAAAAATTAATAGAACATTATTTAGATTTCATATTTCTACGTATGTAAATACGCCGAGTCATTTCAAAAAAATGCTAATTAGTAAGGAAATTAATGACGACGATTGATCCCTCATTAACTAGTGATAGATAAGTGACGAGAAACGTCTGACACAATTAGTGACAGATTAGTCCGTCACTAATACGAACATACCAACGCAGATTCCTTTTGTTTTCAGTCGGGTGGGTTAGTAATTTAAGTGGTGCTCGAGTGGGTTACTAAGTTTAGTGACGGGATTTTTCCGTCACTAAAATTTTTAGTGACAAGCTTTTTAGTCACGGCTCTATCCGACATTAATCTATCACTAACCCTATCCAGCGACGCAAAATTTGTGAATTAGTACGCAATAATCCGTCACTAAATAGCGAGTTTTTTTTTTTGCAGTGAGTTAATGCCAAATGAAAATAGAAATTTTATAATGTTTGACAATTTGATGGATTTATCACAAATTGTTTCGTAAATAATTTTCTCCATTATTTTTAATACACCAATATGTAAAGTTATCTACATATATAGTTGTAGGGTAGTTATAAAATGCAAACTCCAAACTTTTCAATACAGTGTCAACACAACGTCAACACAAATGTCAACACAGTGTAAAATTTCATGATTTTGATGTCAACACAATGTCAATGCAATGTCAACACAATATCAACACAATGTCAATATGATGTCAACCGTTGACACTGTGTTGATATTTTTCTGTTGTTGTTATTTTGTAATTTGTTGACATTTTTTAACGGACTAGGCTCCAGATCATAGTTTGGAGTCTGTACAAATATTTAGAGTTTGCATTTTGGGTTTGACACAAGTTTTAATGCAAAATTGGTAAAGAGAGAGGTTGAGAGAAAAAGTAATTAAAGTATTGTTAGTAGGGGATGGGTCTCATCTTATTAGAAAGAAAAGAGTTTCCAAAATTGGAAAGTGTATATTCTTGTGGGACGAAGGGAAAAATATTTAAAGTTCAAATTAACTTTTTTCTAATCATTTACTTATTTTAAATTTCATGCTAGTTGTCACGAACTGGTTGTTCCCTCGCGACCAAAATGATGACAACTTGTTTTTAAAAAGAGCCTGATTTACATAATACTCCATCCGTCTCACAATAATTGTCACTCTTATTATGGACATGCGTTTTAAGAAATGTAAAGAAAAGTTAGTTGAAAAAGTTACTGGAATGTGGGATCCACTTTTTGTATTGGTTTTATAATAAAATGTGAGTGAAGTGAGTTAGTGGAATGTGAGACCTGCTTACAATTTATGATAAAAATGAAGTGTGACAATTATTGTGGGACGAACCGAAATGGAAAAGAGTGACAATTATTGTAGAAAAGAGGGCGGTTCGGAATCGCAAAAAACGTAAAAAACGGCGGTTCGAAACCGTGAAAACCGCCGGAAAACCGTTGGTTCGGAACTGAAACCGAAACCGGCAGTTTTGAAACCGGAACCGTAACCGCGAAACACCCTCGAGATTCGGTCCCGGTTTGGCAATTTCCAAAACCGGAACCGACAGTTCCAAACTGTAACCGCCGGTTCCGGAACCGTGGGCATCTCTAGTTGAGCGTATAGCATTTATGCGGCGGCCGCATGCAAGTGTGCCCCTTAAGCTTTGTTCTAGATTATATGAGTATTATGACAAATAGGTAGTGGATGGAGGAAGTATACAAATCTTAAAGCGAGGAGTTGTTCTGCCACCACATAGTAATATCATAGCTATACTAGTAGAAGCCACGTTCAAAACAGTACCCCTTTTCGAACGAGTCCCTTCCGATAGTGACCTCCATAAGAAAGTTTTTGCAAAACCTCCAAAGCCATAAACAAAGAAACCGTACCTCGGCAATTTGAATAGTCATATGATATTATCGTATCATGCACAAGACGATGTTCGCTTGTTAATTATGAAAGGAAGTTCAAATATTTTTTGTGTTCATAACATAACTTATCATTAATCAGTATATTTTTGAATGTTCCAAATACTCTCAAGTTGGATACGAAGTAGAAATGAAGGTCAAGCAAGTTCTCTCAATATTCAATAATAATTTCCCAATCTTGATAAAAGCAAAATTATATTTGAAGTTTCAATACCATTCAACAAATTAAATAATGAAGCGGTCGATTTAACCTAATTAAAATAAGTCATTATTAATTAGTTAAAATGTGTATAATGTGGTAACTCTTGTACAATCAGCAAATTTGAATCGTTAAAGATGTAGCAAATTGTTTATCACATAATTAATGTAATTGACATGATACAATCATGCATGTAGTAATAAATAAATGAGTTGTTTATTTACGATTTATGATCATCTTCTTATCTAGAATAGGAGGCGTGTGTGTGACACATGAAAAATACATTACAACTATATACTTACTGATTATACATTGTTGGACACATAATTTGAAACATAAACAAATTGGTATTTTTTATTTTGAGAATAGTTGATGAAATATGGTGGAACACTAGAAAATTTACGAATTGTATCCATAAAGATATAGGCGAGTGAGAAAAATAGAATAATTGAAATATGAGATGAATAGAAATAGAAGAGGGTAGAAGTATGTGACCTTGTTTACATCCAAGTGCATATGATGGATAAGTGAGAGGGGAAGTTTGTCATCATGTGATATGTATTTTGTAGCATTGCAGTCTAACAAAATCAATAGGTGGAAGCCATGCAATGTACATGCAAAATGGTCTATAAATACCGACGCTTCCGCTTCGCCAATTCTCATCAGCACTCAGCAGCATACAAGAAACACAGCACAACCATGGCCAAGCTCTCGCTCTCTCTTCTAAGCTTTCTCGTGCTTCTAGGGTTTGGATTTGGTTACGCCATTAGAGAGCAGCAGGGAGAATGCCAGCTCAGCAACATTGACGCTCGGGAGCCGTCCTACACCGTCAGATCGGAGGGCGGACAGACCGAGTTCTGGGATAACCACAACAACGAGTTTAGATGTGCCGGCGTCTCCATCCGCCGCCACATCATTCAGCAGAGAGGCCTCCTTCTGCCTGTCTACCACAACACCCCTGTTCTCGTCTACGTCGTCCAAGGTCAGTTAATTGCTCCATCTATCCACGATTAAGTGTCCTAAGTTTACTTAGCTCAGCTTTAAGAAAAGCTATTGAAAGTGTGTTCAAAAAAAATTAATGGAACGTGGATCCTATTTTTATATATTAGCTTTAAAATATTATGTGAGTGAATTTCATGGACTCTGCAAATTATGCAATTATTTTGCAGGCAGGGGAACTTATGGAGTTCTGACCTCTGGCTGCGCCGAAACATTCGAATCAGGCCAACAGCAACAATTTTCCCGGGAGGAAAGAAGCCAGAGATTTAGAGACGACAAACATCAGAAGGTTGATGAATTCCAGAAGGGAGACGTCATCGCCATCAGGGCCGGTGATGCTCACTGGGTTTACAACGACGGCGATCAAGAGCTTGTTGTCGTTGTTTTCCACCACAACTCCAACTATGCCAATCAACTCGACCAAGACCCAAGGGTATGTGGGTACTACTAATAGTCTAATACATACTCATATAAATTACTAGTAAATGCTTTATTCCAATTTCATCCAACTAATTATCCAAATTTTGTAGTCCTTCTTCCTGGCTGGAAACCCGGGCAATGAGCAAGAGGAGGAGCAATACAGGAGACTGCGCGGAAGCAAGCGCGGCCAAGAAGCCCAATCCGAATTGGGAAATGTCATCAGCGGTTTAGACGACGAGTTGTTGGCAGACGCATTCAACGTTGATGTAGAGACCGCCAGAAAGCTGAGGGGTCAAAACGACGGAAGAGGCCACATTATAAGGGCAGAGAAGAGCATTCAATTGATCCAGCCCCACCGTAGCCGCCAAGAACAAGAACGTCAACACAACGGCCTCGAGGAGACCTTCTGCAGCGCCAGAGTCAAAGAGAATCTCGACAGAGATCCACGCGCTGACTTCTACAACCCACGCGCCGGAAGATTCTCCACCCTCAACAGCTTCAACCTTCCCATCCTCAGCTTCCTTCAACTCAGCGCCGCCAGAGGAGTCCTCCACAGGGTAATAATAATTGCACTATTATTATTAATTGGTTACTACTAATAATTCCAACCTACTTACTAATTAATATTACTATTATTGCCATTTGTATATAGAATGCTATAATCTCACCTCACTGGTACACCAACGCCCACACCCTCATCTATGCCACCCGAGGCGCCTCACGGGTGCAAATAGTTAACCATCGCGGCCAGGCTGTGTTCGACGGCCAGCTCAGAGAGGGCCAGGTGCTCGTCGTGCCCCAAAACTTCGCCATCGTCAAGAAGGCTGCAGAGCAGGGATTCGAGTGGGTTGCATTCAACACCAACGAAAATGCTGCCATCAACACCTTGAGCGGACGCACATCGGCCATGAGGGGACTGCCCGTCGATGTCGTTGCTAACGCATACCAAGTATCGACGGAGGAGGCACAGAGGATCAAGTTTTCGCGCCAGGAGACCCTCATTTTTAACGCACCACACTCTGCTTCTGCTTGATCAAATCAAATGTGTGTCTCCATAAATAAATGTAAATTAAGTCTCAGTCTCAATCAGAGCAATAATAATGTATCCTACTACTTGCCATGGTTTGATGCCAACAATAAGAGATTAATAACATTTTTCAGATTATCAAACTAATTTAGTTGTCCCACTCCCTACACTTCATTTTTATATTTACTTCTTACAACAAACTACACTTCGCGTGTCACTTCCGTTACTTCAATTTTTTTTTTTTTAGTTTTTCATATAGTTTTCAGTTTCATATATATAGAAATGAACATAAAATTAGTCTTAGTGCATTACATTTGAATTTTCAACCTATCCTTCTTTTTGGAAACAAATATAACATTATTTGTTGATGGTCGAAACTGATTGTGAAACCAAACAAAAGGCACACACACATTGGATGTCACTACCATGTATTACAATACAATTCTTTATTCTTCAATCTAAAAAGTACCACTTGATTGTTGGCTTTGTTGCCTAAAAATGAAACTGTTGAATTTCTTTTTAAAATTTATGCAATCAACTATGTACCAGTGGCTGAAATACACGCATGATTGATAAAATGGATATTGGCATCTAATATCATGAAACTTTCAAAAAGTTAGATTTTTCCTATAAAACTTTGAAATTGACAAATAATATCATGAACTTTACTCTGAGTTTGTTATTTTTCACCAATGAAAAAATTAAGGCAAATAATTTCATTTTATGATTTTTTTTTGTAATTTCTCGACGACAACTTCTAGAGCTTCAAGTTTTTCAATCTTTGAAGATAGTTTTTCTTGAAGCACACCCTCCAAAATTGTTCTTCAATCTATTAATATAGCCAGAATTTTTTCATTGTTGGGAATAACAAACTCAGAGTAAAGTTCGTGATATTATTTGTCAATTTCAAAGTTCGTGGAAAAAATCAGACTTTTTGAAACTTCCATAATATTAGGTGCCAATATCCCTTGATAAAATTAGGTGTGTCTCCATGAATAAATGTAAATTAAGTGCCAGAGAAAAATTTCTTTACTTTTTATTTGAAATTCTTATTTCGAAATTATTAGTAAAAGAGCAATAATGCTAATGTTTATCGGCTTTTGCCCTACGGCCAATGTTTGACACGAATAAGAGATTCAGAATTTTCAAGTTATCAAAGTTTATAAAATTTTATACTTTTCCTGATTAAATTTTATACTTTTCCTCGCTCCACTTCCTTTTTAGTTTATAAAATTATTTTTTAATATAATTAAATTAGTATTTTAAATTTAATTAAAAATCATTTAACAAAGGAAACTTAATTAACTATAATATATTACTGATGTCATCCCATCCCATGTAATCACAAAAATCAACTTATTTATCACGAAAATAAAAAATGACTAGATGATAGGTCATTCTTTATCACCAGTAGTGGTGGAGGAATCCAATGACATCTCATGTAATTACGAAAATCAAAGAATGACTAGATGACAAGTCATTCTTTATCACAAGTGGTGGTGGAATCCAATGACATCACTAGTGATTGCGAAAAAAAAATGACTAAATGGCAAGTCATTCTTTATCATATGTGGTGGTGGAATCCAGTGACATCCCATGTAACAGCTCGCCCTCCTAGGGT
The DNA here is from genome assembly GCF_023119035.1 of Salvia hispanica. Lineage (NCBI taxonomy): Eukaryota > Viridiplantae > Streptophyta > Magnoliopsida > Lamiales > Lamiaceae > Salvia > Salvia hispanica. The sequence continues at coordinate 42,987,239 of NC_062965.1, forward strand.
ACAATAAATGCGGCGACTGCTACCCAAAACCAACTCTAAAGAAGTAAACATAGACTAGGGTTTCATTTAAAGAGTATTGACCAAAAGAATTGAAAGAGATATTAGAGTATTAAATGCAACAACTTAACCTAGATGATTAGAGGAAAGAAAAGTATCATAAATCACGATCAAAAATCTCGAGAGTACGACATCATCTCCAAGTCAAAATCACAAGGAAAGACTAAGGCTTCAAACCGAAGGCAAGATGCAAATATTCCAAAAAAAAGAAATTCTAGAGTGTATCACACACACACACGCCACACACACACACACGGCACACACACATACACATGTTCCCACATCCCTTTTTATCCCTCTTTCACTCAACCAAGATGCATGAGGGTTCAAGAAGACCGATTAATCGGTTAGAAGAAGAAAAAGAAGAGGTAGAAGAAGAACAAACATAACTCTTAAACAAAAATACCTTTTTAGCGAAAAACAATCGGTAGAAAACAAGTATTAGCCTTGATTCTTCAGAGTTCTTGGATTAAACTTCAATTTCTTCTCAAAGGATGAAGGATTAATGGAGTAATGTAGAAGAAAAATTGAGAGAGTGTGTGGGAGGGTGGGGGCCGAAAATTTTGGGGGCTAGGGTTGATGTTTCTCTTATTTATAGTGCTCAACAAGATCTTTAGGTAATTAGAATAGAATATTTGGTAAGATCTCATTCTCCCAATTAAATAAAAATAAAATAATATTGTGAAGTAGGGAAGAAGAATTAACAAAAATAGATCCTAGGGCAAATCCCTCTAGTTTTCGAAAATTAGGATCTCAAAATAGCCAAGACTTTGTTTTGGTATTTTTCCATATAGAATAAAATATCATGGAGCAAAATAAAAATAAGAATTCTCCCAATTTGGAGTAGAAATAGGCGTCCCCTCTGCCCATTTAAATAAGGCATGGATTTTTGAATATTGACTAAAATAAGGTAAGGCAAGATCTCTTGAAGTATGGAAAGATTTGGTAGAATATTTAAATTCTAGGTATGGAAGGAAATCAAGTAGGGAGTCAAATAAAATAAAATAATTCCTTCCTTCCCAAAAATAGTGATTTTCGAAAATCACTAGAAAGATAAGGGGGCTCGATTTTTCCATCTCTAAACAAGGAAATAATTGGCTCTTGGAATTAATTTGGATAAATATCCCAAGGATTAGATAAATTCCGGAAAAATAGAAATTCCTTCTCCAAGGGGCTAGGGTTCGAAAATTACAAGAATTAGGGTGACAAGTATTTATGGAAATTTTCCTCTAATATTCTCACTCACCCATAAACAATTAAATTGCCACATAATCTCATAACTTAATATATATCACATGCCACATCATTAAATCAAATAGTTTGACTTTTCAAACTTTCAACAAAAACCCTAGGCTCGACTTGGCCAAGGCATCCCATGAAATAAATGCATTCACGACTCCACGTCATCAAATAATAAATTCTAGGGCTTTAAATTAGGGTTCTAAATTCCGGGATGTTACATCCCATGTGATCACCAAAATCAAAGAAAAACAAATAAAAAGTCATTCTTTTTTTTTTTATCACAAGTGGTGGTGGAATCCTATGTCATTTCCATGTGCTCACAAATGACAGTGGTGGAATCCTATGCTCAACAAATAACTTCTATAGTACTATATATTTACCTAGATTCTTCACGAAAAGTATAGACAAATCCTCACAATTATTGCCAGCTCTCCCAAAAAAATGTCATCAAGTTCTAATTCTGATACTTATAATCTCCTTGAAGACAATGAATGGGAAGAAAAAATTGTTCAACAAAATCAACAGCTCGATTAATTAATCGAGGATATAACTATTTGACTAAAAACTCTATTGTAACACCCCTTACTCGATCGGTAAATCCACCGAATAAGTAATGTCACTATCTGGTATCGCCGTCACTCATGCTTTTGTTTTCATATATAAATAAATTACGTTACACGGAAAAGAAATAAGTATCAAACTTTGCAGCGGAAAAAGACTATCAAAAACTTTAAACAGAACATGCCACCATTTTCTAAACTTCCACAATAGACTAATGATTCGTCTAGGATGCAGCCGCTACACTTCTCTAATACAAACTATATTACTTAACCTGTAGGGTGGAAGAAGAGGGAGGGGTGAGCTTGACAGATCAGTAGCAATACCCACTCTACAGAATTCAATCTTTTTAGAAAAGTCAATGGTTTACTAACAAATATTTTAATTACTTATTTTTATCTCATTGAATCATTTTACATTATGTCTCTTAACCTCAATCATGATAGAACACATATGCCATTCTTATCCAGCTACAAACACATATACATGGCATACACGTCTTTCATCATCAAAACAAATATTTATACCATATTTCTCAAATAATTTCTCATATCAATACTATCACATTGCACCACAATTCTACATTTACGTACTTACAAAATATGTAATTCCATATAGTCACTCAATTTATTCAATTAGCCAATTATTATTTTTTCACGCTCATTTTTATCTTATACGCATATTACTTCCCACAATCATTTTTATCTTATACGCATATTACTTCCCACAATCTGTCTTACGTTTCTTTCCTCCGCCTGGCAAACATTCTCCTTATTTTCCTTAGGCCCGACGGTTTCTCTACACAACCTGACTTAAAACATGTGTTAGACCCTGGAAATAACTGAATTTACCCCCATAACCGATGCATGAAATTCGCCTTATCAAACTCCTCACACTTAAACCATACTTGTCCTCAAGTAAGAAAGACAAAATAAAGAAATAAGACAATTTTCGAGCATGGTTATTATTTTACTAGACTTAAGAAAAACAATAAAGTTCTAGACCTAGACACAAAAAGACTTAACACACAGACACATAAAAGAGAAAAACACAGAAGAATACATATGTATAAATTGGTTTATTTTTTAAGTAGTCGTCCCCACAAGCTTAAGGTCTCTCCAGTTGTCTACAGTCTCAGATTCCCCCCCCCCCTCCCCCCCTCCGTCTACCTAGATTGTCAGTTTTTCTAGATGACCTCTATTTTCACTAAGTTGTTGGATTCGCTCAGTCACTCGCTCCTCACCAGAAACGTTAGGACTTTTGCCATACCACTAATGCCTTCTGTTCTTCTGACATAGAAAAGCTCCTTAAGCTCTTTCATAGGGTTGTAACGGGGCTAGGGGATTGTAATGTGCATAGGTGAGAATCCTACAGGGCCTAAGTTCAAAAGTATATATATGCAAGACAAATATGCGAAGGACATGTGAATTTAGGGACAAAAGTTGAAACAACCTTCCCATTTACAATGTTGTATTCCCAAAATTGAAGCTGTTCCTTGGCCATTTTGGCCTTATTTTCTAACTGTCGTTTGCTGGGTTAGGAGACTTTTTTTTTCTTCATATTTTTTTCTAACTTTTTCTTCTCTCTCTCTTTTTTTTATAATTTTCCTAGGTCAGGTTATAATATTTTTCTGCCCTTTGCTTTCTCAATTTTTTTCTTGGGCCAGGTTACAGATTTTCCTGCTCATTTTCTAACCATCTTTTTCTCTTTATTTTTTACCGGGTTAGGTTACAGAATTTCCTACCCGTTTTCTAACTATCTTTTCCCTTGTTTCTCAACCTATCTTCCTACCCCATTTGGTGAGTTACCCCCACTCCGCCCTCTTCTTCACATGAAATGAAGGATGAGGTATCAACAGAAGGGTCAACTTGCCTTAGGCTCAAGTTGGTCAACTACTGGGTGCTTGAAAGGTTGCGAAGTGTGAGTGTTGTGTGTTACTGTGTAAAATGGAACTTCCCCGATCCAGAGAATCCACTAGACACTGGGTCTAGGAACTAAGAGAATCTCGGGTTACCTGTCGTTGGGCACACAATCACTTCCTTCTCCTTTCAAAACCCTCAACCCGCTATGCTAAAATGATTAGTACAGGGAAGCAGGGATCGAATCCACATAAACAGATGCGTAAGTAAACATGCTGAAAGACTTGGAAACTATTTTTGGCTGCTGCCACGCAATTTTCTCGGGGTAGAGATTTAATTCCTAGACTCTGGAAATGAGACGTCCTATCCTAACAGCTAGATCTAGGCAGAGATATCAGAACATGCATAATGGTGATCGAATGAGCTTGAAATTGCTACTAGACGTGATAAACGGCTTCCTAAACTAACCTAGACACATGAAAACTCAGCATGTGGTGACCATTTCCCTAAACGGCATAGTACGGTGGAAAAAGCTGCAGATTAACCAACTGAAGGACTAACTAACAGCGACATCATCTTCTCTAACTTTTATCACGAAATAACAGATGAAAAACTGAGCAAACCAAGGATCGGAAGCAGGGAAAACAAAATTAAACCGATTAACACAATTAACCAGTGAAACTAAAATAGATGTACGATCACTAAACGAGGTAAACAAGTAAACAGAATTTAAATGTCACAACCATGCAAACATGAACAGATCTATACGTTGGATGCTTCGTCCACTCCGGATCCAAGCCATCCACAACAATCCAACACAATTTCCATCTCCGATCTTCGCAGATTCAACCAGATTCAACCGATCAACTACAAATCTCCATGCAATTCAAACTCCACCTCAGATTAATCAACAATATCCAAAAAAAAAAACAGATAATGCAACAATAACATAACCGAAACCAAGGTAGCAAATTCCATAGAAAAATACGCAATATCCAACGAGAAAGTAGCAAAACACGACCGAGCTTCGAACAACGAAGACTCGGGAAATCTGAAACACAAAAAAAAAACAAATAAAGGATTGTATCTTCGCCTCCCGTGGAGACGGTGTTACACAACGACGGAACTGAAACGTGAACCCCAAAGATGATTCCCGTAAAAGTGTGTGTGAAGAGAAATTGGAAAAGCTAATCTAAGAGCTGATGATGCAGAAGGTCCCTTTTCATGTTGAATGCGTGCTCTTATTTATAACGGGCGGAGCTTCTAGACTCTTCCTGGTGTTTCCCATTTTGCCGTCCTTGCGGATGCTCCTTCGTCTAGTACACTCTTCAAACTAGTTCAAACTTTTAAGCAGTCGTCCCCACAAGTTAAAGGTCAATCAAATAGTCTACACACTCCAAATCCTCCCCTTCCCTTCATCTACCTAGTCGGTTTGTCAGCTCGTCCAGATAGCCTACAGCTTACTAACTGTTGGATTCGCTCGATCACTCATTCCTCACCCGGGATGTTAGGATCGATCACTCTTAGTTATTTCTTGCCACTAATGCCCCAGGTTATGAAAATTTCTCCTTCTATCCTCATTTCATATTTTTTTCTTTCTTTTTCCCCTTGACTTCGTCCAGCTTATACCTCCTCATTTTTCCTGTACTTCGTCCAGCTTATACCTCCTTATTTTCCTGGACTTCGTCCAACTTATTGATACGCTCGCATTTTGCACTATTTTAAGGCCATTTTGTGGTCCGTTTTTAATATCAAAGTTGCATTACATGTTCATTATTTTCATATTTTATCTATTTTGGTATTTTGACATGTTTTGTGAGAAATGTGCATATTTGAGCTAAAAAAGAGAGTTAAAACGCGAAGTAGGAAATCTGGAGAGCTTCAGGTGGCGTCCGGCGACCGCCGCAACACTTCCGGCGACCGCCGGCGCTTAGCGGAGACAAAGACACACCCGGCGACCGCCACAAGGAGTTAGAAGCTACTGGACTGCGGGCGGCGGCCCGCCACAAAAACGCGGCGCACGACAGCTGTCTCTAAACTCAATTTTCCGGCGATCCTGAAGTCCGATCGGAGTGTTCTACACACCATTCTGTTCGTCTTGAAAAGAGATTCAATATGGTTCAAGAATAAACTCAATCAGAGTTTTGTGGAGAGAGTTATGGCCGTTCTATCAAAGCCGCGCAAAGCTGCCAGCTGCAGTTTAGGCGAAAATTGAAGAAGGAAAGAAGATCTTACCTTGTGAAGCCAAATCTTTTCCTTCTACTATGGGGAATGAAAATTACATATTTCCTAATGTTTGGAGGACACTTATTACTAAATTTAAATCCTTCTAAAGCCTATATATACCCCATAACCTCATTCATAGAATTCAACCCTTCCATAGCCCACAAAAGGGGAGCCTTCATGGCTCCCCCTCCATCCTCCTTCTCTACTCCATAACCTAATTCTTCCGTCATTCTTGGAGATTGAAGCAAGGCAAGAGGAGCATGAAGACTTCAAGATTCATCCTTGGGTTTTATTTGTTTATTCCATGTCTCGTTCTCTAATTATTGTTTTAGTTCATCTGTCTATGGATTGCTAAACAATAGAATTTTGTGGTTCGATAGTAATTGACTTTTATGTAGTTCTTTTTATGTTTAATGTTCAGAACTCGTTTCCACTTGATTTTTCTTGAACTTTTGTTCGACTAATTGGCCGTTACCTTGATTATTGTCAATCTTTGATCGGTGATAGCTTTGATTGGTTTATCTTATATGTTCATACAATAATTGTGACATGAGTATTGATGCATGATAGGGAGAGATCGTGGTAAAACTTGAGTCGGATGAATGTAAAACTAATTAGAATAACTAAAAGAGTCAATGAAATCATTATCCTTGAAATTCCTCTATTTGCCTAATTCTATCTTCTTTGCCCTTATCATTTTACTTTATTTAATTTTGTTTAGTTTAAAACCCAAAACTTTTGTTTCTCTAGATAGTATTTGACGCTTAGTACATGATAGCCAGTTGCAATTATATTCCCCGTGTTCGATATCCCGGTACTGACCTTTAGCTATACTAGATCTACCCAGTATACTTTGATGCACTTTTTATTTGCACTATAAATACCTGCAAGTATACAGAGTAGGTATAGTATAGCAAAAGGTTAGTACCGGGTATCGAACACGGGGAAGATGTACACAAAGTGTCTATCTTCTACTAGAACTCAATTACTATCTGGAGAAACAAGAATTTTTTGGAAACTTTTGAAAACAGTAAATATTAAAAACAGTAAACAACTAAATGCAAGCAAATCACGGAGAGAAAAGTATAGAGATAAGGGGAATTCCAGGGATGTGCTTTCGCTTTTATGGTTATACAAATTCCAAACTACAATACCCTAGCACAGTTAATACTTTGAAAGGACGAGTCACCTAGCTTATGCTCATGCGATACAAACGTTGATTACTAACATTAGGGTTGTCAATCCTAACACGTAACTCCAAAAAGCTCCTAAGACCCTTGAAAAGTCCTCACTCTCAATTAACAGTGCCGTTTTAAAGGAAGCTAACTGTAGTGTCTACTAAGTGGATCTAACTCGCTAGAACTCTGTCACAGTTATGAAGCAAGTTGTATTGAATCATATATAATTGTGTCACTCAATTATGAAGAATCATGATTAACTTAGGGAAGAAACAAAGTAAAAACAAAACGGATATTAAATAGAAAACGAAATTGTATAACCAAAGTTGCTACTAACACATCCCTAGAATCCTATGAGTTTAGTTACACATGACTGAATAAACTAAAAACATAGATTGAAGGGAAAGCAATTTGAACATAAAACTAAAGCAAATAAAACCCGTAGGTTGAATCCTTGTCGTTCTTGATGTTCTTGAAATCCTTCTCCAACTCCTTGCACAATTGAAGTACTCTAGCTTTTGATCTCTATGAATGTGTTCTTGTTGTGTGTCAAAAAAACTCTTTTTGATGAAGCTTGAGGTCCTATTTATAGGGGAAGATTATTCCTCATCATAGAAGGAAAAGATCTTCAAAGTTTGGTAAATCTTGGAGCAAATCTAGGGCTGGTCGGATTCGCCGCCTTTCTCAGCGGGCCGCCGCCGCACCTTTGGCCGGCGGTCGCCGCGTTGGAGTCCGAGACTCTGACCCTTCGGTGGCGGACCGCCACATGTCCTCCGGCGGTCGCCGGGCGAGACTCTTCTCCTAGCGTAAATTTCCGAGGCGGGCCGCCACATAGCTCTCGACCGCCGGGCGCCGGCGGTCGCCGTACAACTTCGCGGCGGTCGGCTGGTCGTCGTCGACTCCAGATTTCCAGACTATGCGTTTTTACTCCCCTTTTCGGCTCAAATATGCACATTTCTCACAAAACACGTCAAAATACCAAAATGTATAGAATATGCAAATAATGGACATGTAGAGTGATTTTTGATAACAAAAACGGACCAAATAATGGCCTTAAAACAGTGCAAAATCCGGGCGTATCATACTTGTAGGTATTTTTAGTGCTAATAAAAAGTGCATCAAGTTTTTGGCGCCGTTGCCGGAGAATATTTTTGCTTTAAGCTGATATTGTTGAAAGGTTGATTATACTAATTTAGAGTATAATATTATTTAATTTTATTTTTCTTTTGATTTTTTTAGGTACTTGAGGAAAAGCAAGGAGCGCATCAATGGCTTTGACCAGTTTTAGTATACTTCTGATATGGGCAGAGTCATGGGAGTACGAGAGCTTTGAAGACTTGATGAGTGGACTTTTAGAAAGAAGTAAGAAACGTGTAGAGGAGGTGTCTGAAAGCAAACACAAATTAGACACTGCTATGGAAGCTTTGACAACTTCAATGGAAACATGGGAAAAGTGGGAGAAGAAGCATGATTCCATACTTGAATTAAGTTCTCATATGCTCGACAAATTGGTGAAATCTTTCAAACCTTCTCTCTCTTTGATTTTAATTCCTTGTATTGCTGACGAAATTAATTTCGATGAAGATCCACAATTAAGTCATGCATGGAGGGAAAGTGGAAGCAATGCTAAAAAACCCAAATCGAGAAATCATCAGAGGTACAATCTGTGTATGTATCCTTTGTCAAATTCTGTGTTTGCAAAATCTTCTGCTCCGGCCATTGAACAACTGGATCGGGGGGCGACCCGGACAGGCCCGTACCCGCCCCCCGGGAACATTTTCCCAAAATTGTTTTTTTTAAAATTTTTTTCGGATTTTCGCCTGGCCGCCTTTTACGCAAGATTTTTCAAGGTATGTTTTTTTTTTTGGTAGTTACTCCCCCCCCCTTTCACTTACAAACTTATTTTACATTTCCCTTTTAAAATAATTTTGGGGGACGGGGGGGGACCGTGAGTTTGGGTTTTTGTTTTAGGTTTTTAGCTTGTTTTTGATGTTGTTTTTAAAAAAAACCCCGTAGGAGAATTTTTGGGGTTCAAAAAAATGTTTTTTTGAATCCATGTCGTGAACTTAACATGAAGAACTTAGAAACACGCATGTTTAAGACACACTTTAGTTTAAAGTTGCCAATGGTAATACATTCCATCTATTTTTAAAGGGGGCGAACATTTTGATTTGATGGTTTTAAAAAAGGGGGCATATTAGTGAATTTTTTTTGATTTCAAGGGGTTCCACGAGTTAGTAATGAAAGTGCACTAATAAGCCTTGTTTGATTTGATTGCGTTAATACATGCTTAATATATTCTTTCATCTTTTGAGGAAATTATGATGTCTAGTCCTTGTGCATTCCGTGCGTCTATTTTATGTTTCTTTCTTGTTTTGTTTGAGCACAAACAAATATTCAAGTTTGGGGGTATGATACGCTTGCATTTTGCACTATTTTAAGGCCATTTTGTGGTCCCTTTTTAATATCAAAGTTGCATCACATGTCCATTATTTGCATATTTTATCTATTTTGGTATTTTGACATGTTTTGTGAGAAATGTGCATATTTGAGCCAAAAAAGAGAGTTAAAACGCGAAGTAGGAAATCTGTAGAGCTTCAAGTGGCGTCCGGCGACCGCCGGTGCTTAGTGGAGACAAAGACACGCCCGACGACCGCCGGGTAGTGCGTGGCGACCGCCACAAGGAGTTAGAAGCTACTGGACTGCGCGCGGCGATCGCCGGCCAAGGTGCGGCGGCTCGCCACAAAAACGCGGCGCACGACAGCTGTCTTACAACTCAATTTTCCGGCGATCCTGAAGTCCGATCGGTGAGTTCTACACACCATTCTCTTCATCTTGAAAGGAGCTTCAATATGGTTCAAGAATCAACTCAATCGGAGTTCTGTGGAGAGTGTTATGGCCGTTATACCAAAGTCGCGCAAAGCTGTCAGCTGCAGTATAGGCGGAAAATTGAAGGAAAGAAGATCTTACCTTGTGAAGCCAAATCTTTTCCTTCTACTACGGGGAACGAAAATTACATATTTCCTAATGCTTGGAGGACACTATTACCAAATTTAAATCCTTCTAAAGCCTATATATACCCCATAACCTCATTCAAAGAATTCAACCCTTCCTAGCCCACAAAAGGGTAGCCTTCATGGCTCCCCCTCCATCCTCCTTCTCTACTCCATAACCTAATTCTTCCATCATTCTTGGAGATTGAAGCAAGGCAAGAGGAGCATAAAGACTTCAAGATTCATCCTTGGGTTTTGTTTGTTTATTTCATGTCTCGTTCTTTAATTATTGTTTTAGTTCATCTCTCTATGGATTACTAAACAATAGAATTTTGTGGTTTGATAGTAATTGACTTTTATGTAGTTCTTTTTATGTTTAATGTTCAGAACTCGTTTCCACTTGATTTTTCTTGAACTTTTGTTTGACTAATTGGCCGTTACCTTGATTATTGTCAATCTTTGATCAGTGATAGCTTTGATTGGTTTATCTTATATGTTCATACAATAATTGTGACATGAGTATTGATGCATGATAGGGAGAGATCGTGGTAAATCTTGAGTCGGATGAACGTAAAACTAATTAGAATAACTAAAAGAGTCAATGAAATCATTATCCTTGAAATTCCTCTATTTGCCTAATTCTATCTTCTTTGCCCTTATCGTTTTACTTTATTTAATTTTGTTTAGTTTAAAACCCAAAACTTTTGTTTCTCTAGATAGTATTTGACGCTTAGTACATGATAGCCAGTTGCAATTATATTCCCCGTGTTCGATATCCCGGTACTGACCTTTAGCTATACTAGATCTACCCTGTATACTTGCAGGTATTTTTAGTGCTAATAAAAAGTGCATCACTTATACCTCCCGAATATTTTTTTTCTTCTCTTTTTATTTCCTTCCTCTGGACTTCGTCCAACTTATAACTCCAGATGTTTGATATTTTTGTTTTTAAATTTTATTTCTCCTTTCTAAATTCTTCTCCATAAGCATCAGGTGGCAGCCCCTTTTAAACATGTTAGCACTCAATGTTAAGGCTTATAACTCACTTATGTAGTGGGGCTTCACAGCTAGGTTAGCTAAGGCACCTTCTATCGTTATTGCTTCTTCCAAACCGATTTTAGCTTTTAAAAGAAAGAGGGCTCAAAGTTGTAGTGCATCTTATTCTCAATTACTCTTACTAAGGGAATCTTGCCTTACTATTATCACCAGTTCATGCTAAACACATAAATCCTAAAAAAACTAACTCCTAGACCTGCTAACTCTTACACATGCTGAGCACAAACTGCACTAACTCTCCTGCCTCCTCCTACTTCACTCCAGCTTGTCTCCAAGCTATCCTAGTGAAGAGGGGAAATAAGGGAGTTGGTGCGCACAATCAAAATAAAACACAGAAAACAACATACTTAAAAAAAACAAAAAAATAAAAATAAACAAACTTCTCACACTTAGACCGGGCAACGACGCCATTTGAAAGGTTGCGAAGTGTGAGTGTTGTGTGTTACTGTGTAAAATGGAACTTCCCCGATCCAGAGAATCCACTAGACACTGGGTCTAGAAACTCAGAGAATCTCGGGTTACCTGTCGTTGGGCACATAATCACTTCCTTCTCCTTTCAAAACCCTCAACCCGTTATGCTAAAATGATTAGTACAGGGAAGCAGGGATCGAATCCACGTAGACAGATGCGTAAGTAAACATGCTGAAAGACTTGGAAACTATTTTTGGCTGCTGCCACGCAATTTTCTCGGGGTTGAGATTTAATTCTTAGACTCTGGAAATGAGACGTCCTATCCTAACAGCTAGATCTAGGCAGAGATATCAGAACATGCATGGTGATCGAATGAGCTTGAAATTACTACAGGACGTGGTAAACGACTTCCTAAACTAACCTAGACACAAGAAAACTCAGCATGTGGGGACCATTTCCCTAAACGGCATAGTACGACGGAAAAAGCTGCAGATTAACCAACCAAAGGACTAACTAACAGCGACATCATCTTCTCTGACTTTTATCACGAAATAACAGATGAAAAACAGAGCAAAACAAGGATCGGAAGCAGGGAAAACAAAATTAAACCGATTAACACAATTAACTACTGAAACTAAAACAGATGTACGATCACTAAACGAGGTAAACAAGTAAACAGAATTTAAATGTCACAACCATGCAAACATGAACAGATCTATACGCTGGATGCTTCATCCACTCCGGATCCAAGCCATCCACAACAATCCAACACAATTTCCATCTCCGATCTTCGCAGATTCAACCAGATTCAACCGATCAACTACAAATCTCCATGCAATTCAAACTCCACCTCAGATTAATCAACAATATCCACCAAAAACAAACAGATAATGCAACAATAACATAACCGAAACCAAGGTAGAAAATTCCATAGCAAAATACGCAATATCCAACGAGAAAGTAGCAAAACATGACCGAGCTTCGAACAGCGAAGACTCGGGAAATCCGAAACACAAACAAAAACAAATAAAGGATTGTATCTTCGTCGAGACGGTGTTGCACAACGAAGGAACTGAAACGTGAACCCCAAAGATGATTCCCTTAAAAGTGTGTGAAGAGATATTGGAAAAGCTACGCTAAGAGCTGATGATGCAGAAGGTCTCTTTTCATGTTGAATGCGTGCTCTTATTTATAAGGGGCGGAGCTTCTAGACTCTTCCTGGTGTTTACCATTTTTCCCTCCTTGCGGATGCTCCTTCGTCTAGTATACTCTTCCCTTTTTCTGCTCCCTTTTTCTGCTCGCTTTTCCAGCCAGCTTCTTTCTCCAGGTAATCCTTTCTTTCTTCCTCGGGTTGGCATTTTCTCTATACACCTGGCTTATAAAACTTTGTTAGACCCAGGAAATCACAGAATTTTTCCCATAACCAATGCATGAAATTAGCCTTATCAGTGCCCTTACAATGAGGCGGGTGTATTAGATTCGAAAGAATTTAAGCTCAACTGGTTTCGCCTACTTCCTTTAGTCCTTACTCCTTATGTCATTTTCCCTAAGCATCGAGTGGCAAAAGAAAGTGTTCTACTTTAGGCTTTTAACCCACCTTTTTGGAGGGCTTCACAAATAGTTTAAACTAAGGCCTTTTCTATCTTCCTTACTTCGTCCAAACTGATTTCGATTTACTAAGGAAAGTGGTCTCAAAATTGACATGCATCTTTTCTTCGATCGCTCTTACTATGGGAATCTTGCTATTATTTTTTTACCAGTTTATACTAAACACAAAATCCTAAAAAAAACTGACTTCTAAAATAGAACGGATTCCTAGACCTGGAAAAAATGTAGTCATGCTTCATACTCGTTGTACTAACTGTGTAACAGCCCGCCCTCCTAGGGTACAATAAATGCGGCGGCTGTTACCCAAAACCGACTCCAAGCAATCAATACATAGGCTAGGGTTTCATTCAAAGAGTACCGACCAAAGGAAACGAAGGAAATATCAGAGTATTTAATGCAACAACTTAACCTAGAAACTTAAATAGGTAAACGAAAGGGAGTTTTATAAATGACGATCAAAACTTAAGAGAATGACATAGGTTTCAAGATAACGTCACGAGAAAAGTATAAGGCCTCAAAAACGAAGAAGAGTGCCAATCAACCAAATCAATATCAGAGTATTAGAACTTAGCGGAAAACGACCAAGAGAAAAAGCATAGCTATGTATGGAGACACAACTACACTTAGAGTTCAACATATCCATTAATTAATTGAGCTGCTCAACACCCGCCACCGCTCGTCATCATTCAACCTGCACATAGGAAAAACACATGCAGGGCTGAGTATTTTGAAATACTCAGTGAGCTCGTTGCCAAAACATTTTATTCAAAAGTTATGCCACCCTTACCAAGTGAACTCGAGTTTTAAGCAGTTAAGAGAAATATCACGAGTATCACAAAATATTTTCCATAGACTGGCCAGTCAAAATAACTCCCCATTTTCTCATCAAATTCCACAATCACATATCACAATCTTTCCATGGTGCGACGAAAGCGTGGCCACGCTTTTCGCCCACGAGACCGGCCGACTAGCTAGGACGGCTCCCGATCCCCTCGTGTACACAGCCTGGTAGGGTTTGCGGCCCATACTCAGACCCGAATTCGTATATCATATCCATAGCCCTATAGCCCAATGGAGCGAACTCACAAACTAGGCATCAGGCACACAATCTCACAATAAAACAAACATAGGCATGGCATAACATTTAAACCACCCTTATAACACCAATCAACATTTTTGACAAAATAAAAGAGAGTTTTTAAGAGTAAAGCCCACCTCGACTGCTTAGTTTTCAAGTAGTTTCGCTTTTCCGTTATCTGGCTTCGCAACCGAGGTTTCACCTTTAAATTCACATAGGCACATATTCACAAATTAGGTTCAACTATAACTCTTAACTTATGCATGTCTCGTTACTTCCCTCTTTCCCATCGATTCACCTTAATCTTCATAACTTATAAATTTCAAGTCACACTCATCATAAATTACTAATTTCAAGTCACGCTTAGCATACATATATTTCTTAGCATCTCAACCCTAGATCTATCATCATATGTCATACAAAAGTATTTAGCCATCAAGCACACACTACACAACACACACTTCAACACACACACCCACACGCATAACACACACACACGGCACACACCTCACACTCTCGGCACACACACACACACATGTTCCCATATCCCTTCTTATCCCTTTTTCACTCAATTAATATGCATGAAGGTTCAAGAACACCGATTAAATCGGTTGGAAGAAAAAGAAAAGAAGGGGTAGAAGAAGAACAACATAACTCTTAAGCAAAAATACCTTTTTAGAGAAAATCAATCGGTAGAAATAAAGTAGAGACTTGGTTCTTCAATATCCTCGGATTAAACTTCGATTTCTTCTCAAAAGATGAAGGATTTATGGAGTAAAGTGGAAGAAAATTGAGAGAGTGAATGGGGGTGAGGGGGCCGAAAATTTGGGGTCTAGGGTTGGGGTTTTGGTTCTTATTTATAGAGTCCAATGAGATCTTTAGGTAATAAGAATAGAATATTTGGTAAGATCTCATTCTCCCAATTAAATAAATAAATGAAATAATATTGTGAAGTAGGGAAGAAGAATTAACAAAAATAGAAGATGGCAATATCTCCTAATTTTCGAAAATTAGGCTAGGTAATTAGCCATGGTTTTGTTTTTGGTATTTTTCCATATAGAATAAAATATCATGGAGCAAAATAAAAATAAGGAAAATCCTCCATGAAACAAGGTAGGGGCCGATTTCTATGCCCTTTAAATAAGGCATGGATTTCTTGAATATTGACTAAAATAAAGTAAGGCAAGATCTCTTGAAGTATGGAAAGATTTGGTAGAATAATTAAATTCTAGGTATGGAAAGAAATCAAACAAGGGATTAACTAAAATAAAATAATTCTTTCCTTCCCATAATTAAGTGATTTTCGAAAATCACTAGAAAAACAAGGGGGCTCGATTTTTACATCTCTAAACAAGGAAATAATTGGCTCTTGGAATTTAATTTGGATAAATATCCCAAGGATTAAATAAATTCCGGAAAAATAGAAATTCTTTCTCCAAGGGGTCTAGGGTTCGAAAATTTCAAGAATTGGGGTGACAAGTATTTATGGAAATTTTCTCTAATATTCTCACTCACCCTTAAACAAATAATTTACCACATAAATCACACAAATAAATAAATCACATGCCACATCATTAAGTCAAATAGTTTGACTTTTCAAACTTTCACACAAACCCTAAACTTAATTCGACCATATCACCTCGTGAAATAACTGCATTCTCGATGCCACGTCATCAACAATAAATTCTAGGGCTCAAAAATTAGGGTTCTAAAATCCGGGATGTTACAAACTGCTCTCCCCCTCCCACTTCACTCGTGCTTGTCCCCAAGCAGTCGTTATGAAGTGGAACAGGGCAGTTAGTTAACACATATACATTCCACAAAGAACATCACATAATCGTGCCATCAAGGAGACTTAAAATAAAACAACAAAACCAAATATATACGTAAACAAACTTCTCACACTTAGACTAGACACTGGGCTAAGTGGGAGAAGAAACAGTCACAAAACAACAAAAACATGCTATAACAATAAAAACTTCTCACACTTAGACCAAACATTGGGCTAAGTGGGAGAGAACACACATAACATACAGGCTCCAAAACAGATAAACATGCTTAGTACTGAAATTTAAAAGAAAGAAAGAAAGAAAACTAAAAGTAAAATTACTTGTCACTGTGAGAGTTAATTCTGAGTCTGCCCCTGCGGGAGCCAGACTTGGGTGGTACGTTGGGGCGGTTCGTCTTGACCTTCTTCCTCACCAGCGACGCCGGTTCCTTTTCCTCTATTACCACTTGCTTTGTCACATGCTTCTTCATTGACAGGGGGGCCACTGGCTTGGATACAAATGAGGGATTTTGGACAGACGAGCTTCCTTGACCAGGATGAATGGTCAGGCTGCCAGGTTCAGGCGGCAACTTCTGCTGGGTCTGGGAAAATTGTTTCTCCAGCCACTCTGCCATTTTCTTCATTATTTTAACCTCGTCCGTCATCCGATCGTTCTGCTTGGACGATCTCTCAGCCAATTCAGTGATGTGGCAGGTTTACAAATGGCGTGAAGGGTTGGATGTCATCGAGTGGCATGCTTGTGCCAACCAATAGTCCAGGTGGACCCTGATCTTCTTGCCATACACCATGTGAAGTAGAGCTCAGTAGTGGCGAGAGCAGAGCTGGCTGGTCCCATGAGATTGTATCCGACGAACACCTGGGAAAATCTGAGGAGATGGTTAGTAATGTGGAAGCCCTTGGAAGGACTTGTGTTGAAGACTCCACTTTTTCTTGTGTGTGATCATCTCCCATGCCGATTGCGACTTAAACCCAGGAGTGTTCTTCAGAGCGCCAATCATACGCTCGTTCCAGATTCCATCTTCATCCTCCTCGTTGGTGAACAACCCCATCCTAAGAGACCACTCCCTGATACTCATCATGTGCTCCACGTTGAACAGAAGGAGATGGAGTCAGCGTCGGGATCCATAGTGGACTTGAATCAGAAAGTGGAGAAGAACTCCCGAGCTGTAACAACAAGAACCTCATGATCGTTGTGGTTTAATAACCACTCGAAGCCTATATCCCTGATGTAAGAAAAGAATTCTTCCTCCGACTCGATCTCTTGGAGGGACGTCGAATCATAGCGCTTCCCCGACTTCACTAGCTTTCCACTCGCTCCTCTTTCTTTATAAGTCTGTGCCCTTTTCGGGTCATCAAACTTCTCTATGGTCTCCAGTAGCTTCTTCGTGATCCAAACCTCTGTCCTCTCAAAGTTAGGTTCCTCTTCCTACTTAGACTCGTCATCCTCCATCTTGTTGTCAGTTGTTGGACCGTCTAATCCCTTAGCGAAGGGAACTTTGATGGCATCCGACATCAGTGTTTCCATATGCTCAGTAGCAGGGGTCTTTTTGGGCTTCTTAGGGATGATCTGTGCCTCCTGTTTTCCCTTACGCCTGCGCCCAGCAGCCAAGTGCCTCTCTTCAGCCTCAGTCGTCTCGGGGACATCTCCCCCTGCTCCTGCTCCTGCCGTTCGGGCACCAAAATCCAGTTCCCTAAGCCGGGTGGCCTCATCCACCTCGTCTAGTATACTTCTCTGCCTCGTTCTCCTTCTGGTCAGTCTCTCACCCACAGGTGTTTCCTCGCTCTCTGGCTCATCGACAAGATCAACAATGGTTTGCAGCCCATCGCTATCGGGCTCCTCAGTCTCAACAGAGGTTTCCCCCTCCACAAGCTTCTCCGGGGTTTTCCCCTCATCATCAACTACGGGGTTTCCCCCTCAGTACCAGTAACAGGGGCTTCCCCATTAACACATTTTCCCGGGGTTTCCCCCTCAACAACAACAGTAACATCCACCTCATCACTAACAACAGTATCGGAATTCTTACCCGCCATAATGTCATCCTCCTCAGCGATATCTGTATCACTACCGACACCCTCCTCTGCCACAACATCCTCCCCTGTACTCGTCCCTGCCTCGTTTCCCTTCTCTGCCCTTTCCGCTTCCTCCAACCTCTTTCACCGTATATTGAATTTCTTCTGCATGTGGTGGATTTGCAACGATGGTTGAAGCAGAGGGCGCGTTTGCTTCATGCGTGGCCTCCAGTAATGGTTCTGTGGCCTGAGTGTGGGTCGTAGATGAGATTTCTTGGGCGGTGGCCGTCTCTCTTAGGGTGGACGGTCTGGGTGGAATGTTCAGGGAAGTAAGTAGCGACGCCTCTTCTTGTAGCCGAAAGCCTCTGCCATCTTGGCGAAAACATCGCTCGCCTTCTCCTCTGGCTTCTACGTTGCCAGAAATTCCCTCATGATTTTCCCAGTTTCGGCGGCGTTCATCGGTGAACGTGCGGTAGTCGAGAGTGCGGCATATGTTGCTCATGTAGTCGGAGTTTCTGGCACTGTCACCTGAGTCATAAACGTTGATTGCTGGGCCTCTGAATCTTGAGGCGGACTGGCCAGCCGTAGATTTGACCGGTTGTGATTTCTTTCGCTGGCTTTTGTGAGGTGGCGGTTGATTCTCCATGGATCTTGGTAGTTTCCGGTGGTTTGTGGTGGTTCTTGGTGGTGGTTGGTGGTGTTTCGCTGGTCCTGCACCGAACGAGAAAGAAAGAGAATAAGGGTTTGGCGAGAGGGAATAATTTGGGAGAGAGAGATTGATAATGGAGGAAATTAAATTTTGGATAAGGAAAGAAAATACAAAAGGAAAATAAAATCAAAGAGAAATAAAATTAAAAGGAAAAAAAAAAGAAAAGGAGAGGGACGGTTGGCGACTGATGCAATGCTTCAGAAACCGTACGCCTCCCGATCCTATCCATAATTTGAAATTCAAATTTTGAATTTTTTTATAACTTCCCCCCGTTTTTCCAAAAACTTCTCCCCCTCTTTAAACTGTCAAGGCATGCATTCCCCTCACCACTACTTCAGATAAAAAACGAGACATCAACATCCCCAGGTGCGGATAGAGTCCAGTGGTAACCTTAACAACCAGGTATTGGCCTCTCCCTTCAATGCAAATGGAATCGCGCGCAAGCGATAATCCTCCTCTGTTGCGTCGTTGGGCCGCTTCTGAATACTGCACAGCTTACTGAACTCTTTAAGGAATTCATACGGACACTCATTCCTTCGACCAGAGAAAATCGGTAGAATGCTAAGCACAATTGTTTTGATGTCGATTGCCTTCTGGCGTAGAGTAGTAACAATAGTCTGGGCAGACTCTCCATCTAGATGGGCAGTGAACGAGCCGATTTCTGGATCGTCTTCGACCGCATTGGCCATATCTCCAACAGTTCCTTCCTCTGTTTTAGCAGATCTAAATGTCAAAGGCTTAATCCACTCCGGATCCAAGCCATTCGAAACCAACAACAACGAAACCCATCTCCGACTACTCCGATTTAACCGATTTACTCTGATCAACAATAATCAAACCACAATTCAACCTCAACCAAACAGATAAAGTGAGAAAAGCATCCATAGCAAGTAAACAATAGAAATCAACGTAAATCGGAAACGAAAATGAAAAGTAAACTTCCATAGCTAAATATCCAGAGATTCAACAAAAAATCAACGGACGTTGAGCTTCGAACAGCGAAGTCTCAGCACAAAAGCAGCGAAAACAGAAATAAAAGAACAATTATTTCTTCGCTCTTCGTGAGGACGGTGGTACACAACGATCAACTGATAATCAAAACGAAACCCCCCTCGGAATTACCCCATTGCGTGCAGTGTGTGTAGAGAAAACTATATGAGAAAGTGAGCTAAGGGTTGGAGCGTGAAAAAGTGATGATCATGTATGATGTGTGCTCCAGTATTTATAGATGGGGAGTTGGCTTCTAGATTCTTCTTTGGATTCTCCATTTTGCCCCTCCTTCTTGAAGTTTCCTCCGTCTGGCAATTTGATGCTCCTTTGCTCCTTTTTCCTCTTCTTTCCACCGCTTGGCAAATATTCTTCTTCTTTTCCTAGGCCCGACGGTTTCTCTATAAAACCTGACTTAAAACATGTGTTAGACATTAGAAATCACTGAATTTACCCACATAACTGATGCATGAAATTGGCCTTATCAATCATGCATTCAATCATTTATAACTTTATTTCACATTCTTATCCACACAATAACACAGACAAATATCACAGACATAATAAACCACACACAAATCCTAGATATCACCAATACAGTCAAATCATAGCATCGTCAAATTTCAAGGCGCATATAGAGACCATTAACATTCTCATATATCAAAACTGATATTGCCCCGTTAAGTGCTTAGTGACAGACTAGGCGCGGACCAGAACAAAAACAGAATCAGAATGCAGACGCGGATTTTGTACTCGAGAGGACTCCGCACAGACCACCCATTTAGGGTGCCGACAGATAATCCAGATGGACCTGATACGGATATCAGACAGAGATGAGATATCAGATGATCCTTGCTTCGGTTATCCAGAAGACGAGTGATCTCAGATAATGCAGCGCTGCTGTCCTATGACATGCCAATTGTACCCACAGAAAACACATAAGCACGGGGCATAAGCACAATCAAGTATACTTTAATTATGACAATTTCCAACATAACACATCCAACAGATAGATCAGACATCATCATCTCGCCCATTTCAACATTTATCTCATCCAATTTATATCCACAATCATATTCATTTTCGTATCAAGTTCTCATAATTATTTATCACACAGACATGTATATTATTACTTTTCATAACCAAATATTTCTAATCTCATCATATACCCATGCTCATACCATTTATCCATAGAACATTCATATTGGATTAATGAATACCATATAAGTTAGACCATTCACCTATATTCATATTTATTCACAATTTAACACACATGTTCATCACATATTTTTCGGTACTTTCCTTGCAGGTGGTCTCCCCATTCAGCTTTGTCGTACTCTTCATCACCATCGACGACAACACCCTCATCTTCGGCAGCATCGTCAAATATTTCGGAAGGAGGTGGGGATTCGCTGATCAATCCGGGGAGCTCATAGAATATATCCTCGTCATATACGGGCTTATCATACACTGGCATCGATGATATATCATCGTCGTACAAGGACTTATCACGACAATATACTGTTGTTACTATTCTTGGGTGGTTCGGGGAGCTCATAGAATATATCCTCGTCGTATACAGACGTATCATACACCGGAATCGAAAATATATTGCTATTACTATTCTTCAACGGTTAATCCGCATCATATGACGTGAAGACGTTGCTGAATAATGGATCGTCCATCGAACGACGCTCTGGTGCAATAGACGTCATCGAGTTGGATTTCTCCTGACGCTTCTCCAGTTGCGCCAATTGTCGCTGTAGGTCTCGAACCTGTTGTCGCAGATCACTGTTCTCGATGTCGCGCTGGAGGTCTCGAACCTGTTTTCTCAGATCATCATTCTCGATGTCGCGTAGAACATGCTGTCGTGCACCCTCTTCGTTTGGGAGATCTCCACGTCCCACACCACGAGCATCGCCACATCTACCGCCATGTCTACGTTTAGCCATTGATAATCAATATGGATCGTGATACGAAATGACACATAAACATATGATAGAATGATTGAACTGGTAGATAAAGAACTCAACTAATTGAGAACTTCGGAGTATAAAAACTCAACGCAAAATTATATATTCAAAGTCTATTTTTTTAAGTTCAACAATGAAGCCCTTATATAGGCAAAGGAAAAATTCTAAACTTATGGTAAATAAACTAAAAGGAAAATAAGCAAAAAAGGAAAACCTAATATTTTTCATCTACTACTTCTATTAAATAGAAATAAATAAAAACAAAATAATAACTTGCTTAGCCTCCAAGTCGTATATTCTTACCTCAACTAAAAAGATTAGAGACCATAGAGAGGGTATGCTACCTCATCTACTTATGAACATAAATCTATTTCATCTTTCGACACTTCGCTATCTTCTAGGTCCATTCTTTTCTGCACAATTCGCACTACAAGCTTCTCTACCTTCTACTATAAACATAGCAAATATTAGTAACTTTTACTCCCTCCGTCCCTTACCATAGTGAAGTCGAGTTTTAAGCAGTTATAAGAGAATATCACGAGTATCACAAAATACATTTTCCATAGACTGGCCAGTCAAACATCTCCCCACTTTTCTCATCATTTTCCACAATCACAACATTTCCATGGTGCGACGAAAGTGTGGCCACACTTTTCGCCCACGAGACCGGCCGACTAGCAAGGACGGCTCCCGATCCCCTCGTGTACACAGCCTGGTAGGGTTTGCGGCCCGTACTCAGACCCGAATTCGTTTAAACATATCCATAGCCCTATAGCCCAATGGAGCGAACTCTCAAACTGGGCATCAGGCGCACAATATCACAACAAAACAGACATAGGCATGGCATAACAGTTAAACCACCCTTATTTCTCCACATTCATATATTTGCACATAAAAGAGTTTAAGAGTAAAGCCCACCTCGACTGCTTAGATTTCAAGTATGTTCTTTCCCTTGTTATCCGGCTTCGCAACCGAGGTTTCACCTTTTAATCACATAGGCATATATCACAAATCAGATTCAACACAAACTCCCAACTCATGCATGTCTCAACGTTTTTTCCCTTTTCCCACCGGTTTATCTTAGCATCATTAATCAATCAAGGTCATTTTCATCGCATAAGTTCCATTCGCATCTCAATTCTAGATCTAACATCAACATATGTCACACAAGAGTATTTTGCCATCATACACACACCACACAAACACAACACACACACGTGCATACACGCACCCACACACGCACACATGCATACATATTTTCCATATCCCTTTTATCCCACTTTCACTCATAAGATGCATGAGGGTCCAAGAATACCGATTAATCGGTTAGAAAGAAGAGGAATCGAGTAGAAAGAAGAAGATAAATATAAGAATACCTTATGAGAATAACGAACGGTAGAAATTAAGTATTAGACTCGGTTCTTCAAGATTCTTGGATTGAACTTCAATTCTTCTTCAAAAGATGACAAAATATTGGAGAATAGAAGAAAAATTGGAGAGAGTGAAGAAGGGAGGGGGCGTGTACTATGGGGAAGGGGGGCGAAATTTTATGGGGCTAGGGTTAGGGGTTCTCTTATTTATAGTGCTCAACAAGATCTTTAGGTAATTAAAATAGAATATTTGGTAAGATTTTATTCTCCACAATTAAATAAAACAATATTGTGGAGTAGGGAAGAAGAAATACCAAAAATAAGTTCTAAGGCAAAATCATGTAGTTTTCGAAAATTAGGCTTTTTAATTAGCCAAGATTTTGTTTTGAATATTTTACAGGGTAGAGCAAAATATCACGAAGCAAAATAAAAATAAAAGTCCTCCCCCATTGGCATAGAAGATAGGCGTGTAATATGTGCCTTAAATAAGGCATAGATTTTTGAATAATAACTAAAATAAGATATGACAAGATCTCTTGAGGTATGGAAAGATTTGGTAGAATATTTTAATTCTAGGTATGGAAGGAGATCAAATAAGGGATCAATTAAAATAAAATAAATTCCTCATTCCCAAAGCTAGGTGATTTTCGAAAATCACCTTAATATTAATAAGGCTCGATTTTCCCATTAAGAAATAGGGAAATAATTGGGTTTTCGATTTAATTTGGATGAATATCCCAAGAATTAAATTAAATCCGAAAAAATAGAATTCCTTCTCCAAAAGTCCAAGGGTTCGAAAATCTCGAAAATCTCAATATTTAGGTGGCTAGTATTTATGGAAATTTTCCCTAATATTCTCACTCACCCTTAAACAAATAATCCACCTCATAATTTAATAAATCACATGCCACATCACATAGTCAACAATTTTGACATTTCAAACTTCCCGATCAAAGAAACTCATGCAATAAATTCATTTATCAAATAATTCACATATCCCACGTCATCAATAATAAAATTTAGGGCTCTAAAATTAGGGTTCGAAAATTCGGGATGTTATACTATAACGTTAGAAGAAAAGCTACGTTAGAATGCTTGGTATTCTAGCACATAAAATATTTTGTATTCATAACTAATGTACATATACCTCTTTCATTACCAACACATTTTTGCATGTAGTCGCGCAGTAACATCTTCCTTTAGTAAAAAAATAAGAGCATCCGCAAAGCGGGCTCGATTTTGGCTCGGTCTCGTCTCGACGAGACGAGCCAGCATCGAGTCAGCGTTGCGAGGCTCGTCTCGTCTCGACGAGACGAGACATCTCGTCGCGCGACGCGACACGGCGAGGCCGGCCTCGAGCTGGCGAGACGACGCGCGCGCCCACGTGGCGCGCGCTGGAGCGTTGCGTGACGCCCAATCGCCGGCCCGCGAGTGGGCGTCGTAATTATGACGTAATAAATTTTTTTTTTATAAATTCGAAAAAATCGAATTTAATAAAAAAAATAAAAAAAAATTTCAAACGGTCAAAGGACCGTTGGGGACCAAACGGTCGAATTTTTCAATTTTTTTTTTTTTTTTTTATTCTTCTATAAATATACTCCACACTTCATTCACCATTTTACATACAAACACAACTTTCATTCCTCATTCCTCTTCCATTTTACACACAAACACTACTCTCAAATTGTTGAAAAAATGTCCGGCGATGGAAACTCCAGCGGCGGCGGCTCCGGCAGGCGGCGCTTCGTCGGGTTCGACTTGAACTCGTTCGACGATTGGGCGAGCATGTACAACTGTATGGGTACTCCCGGATCGTCGCCGGGCACCCAAGGCTCGACCACCCCGCCGGCGTACCAAACACCACATTTTGATGTGGATGCATACTATCGTCCCTCCCCCTAGAGGTACGGGCAATCGCCGGGATTATCCCAAATTCCGGAGAATTTTTTGGCGCCTAATCGCAATTTGCCCGACCGGCCAATCGGTGGAGGCTCCGGCTCCGGCTCCGGCTCCGGCAGGATGAACCTCAGTCTCGGCGTCAATGCCAAGGAGGAAGAGGAGGCAGCGGCTGCAGAGGTTGGTGGAGACGGCAGCCGGCATGCATACAGCCAAGCCGAGACGTTGGCTCTGTACGACGCTTGGATCAGCGTCTCGTACGATCATGTCGTCGGGAATCAACAAACCCACAAGTGATTTTGGGAAAAAGTCACCGGACTTTACAACGCCCGAAGGCCGACGAATACCGTTCCCCGCAACGTGAAGATGCTCCGCAGTCATTGGGAGCGAAGCGACAAAGATGTCAAAAAATTTTGCGCGATATACATGGGAGAAGAGGCGAATTATCAGAGCGAAGCCAGTGGAGCCGACATTCTGAGAGCGGCGTTGCGGGTCTTCAAAGACGACGTCGGCAAAGATTTCAAGCTTGTCGATGTTTGGTCGCAAGTCCACCACCTTGACAGGTGGGCTGGCGGTGTCGAGTCGGCCTCGGGCTCGAAACGCACGAAGCGCACGGCGCGTGGCCACTACTCGTCTAGTGATGGCGGCGAAGGCAACACCTCACGTGAGGGCACGCCAACCGATGATGCAGGGGGGTCTTCTTCCGGTGCACGACGTCGGCCGCAAGGGACCAAGGCGGCGAAGGCGGCTAGAGCCAGGGGGAGAGCGAGAGCGAGAGGGATGGGCCGCGGCGGACCAAGCCAGGCGGGCGAGGGCTCGGGCTCCGGCACGGGCACGGGCTCGCACACCCTAATGTCCATGTACCTAGTCGCCACGATGGCGGACCTCTCAAAAATGAATCCTGGCCAAGTTGCAGCCCATATGGCCGGAATTGAGTATATGAGAGCTCAACTTGGTATAGTTGTACCGCCGACTTCGGGGGATGATGATTCGCCGGCGGAGTAGTTTTTTTATTTTTTAGGATTTTAAATTATGTACTTTTTTTATTTTTTAGGATTTTAAATTATGTATTTTTTTCTATTTTTTAGGCTTTTTTTAAGTTGTAATATTTATTTTATTTTAATGAAGTGTGTTTTTATTAATTGAATTTGTTGGAATTAATAATAAAAAATGAAATTGAATGAATAGTTAAGAGATGGTTAAGAGATGGAGGGTTGCAGGTGCTGTCTCTTAGTTAAGAGATGAGCTGAAAAATACAGTGGGGCCCATGAATAGTTAAGAGATGAGACGGTTAAGAGACGGATAAGAGATAGCGTTGCGGATGGCCCAAGTAACTATTTTTTATTCATAACTATGTATACTCGACAAGTATACATCTTACTTTCCATTCTTGTTGCTCTTCTAAGAGTTCGTTCCCTTCTTGTAACATCTTCCTTTAGTAAAAAATAAGTAAATGTAAGAAAATATATTAGTTATATATAGTTTACGTAGAAGCTAACCATTTCCACAAAGATGAAATTCAATTGAATAAAAAGTTTATGTGATAATTAAACTGTCAGATCTGATGTTGCTATTTCAAGTATAAACATTATTAATGCCAAGATAGGTATATGACCTATATGACCTTATTAATCATAATGAATTGCATTATTTTTACTAAATATT
>NC_062965.1:43014003-43037855 GCF_023119035.1 Salvia hispanica
AGGTCCCACATTCCATTAACTCACTTCACTCACATTTTATTATAAAACAAATAGTATAAAAAAGTGGATCCCACGTTCCACTAACTTTTTCAACCAACTTTTTTTTACATTTTTTATAACCCGTGCCCGATCAAAGAGTGACAATTAATCGGGGACGGAGGGAGTATATTATTCAATGGTATTAGAGCATCCGCAACGCGGGCTCGATTTTGGCTCGGTCTCGTCTCGACGAGACGAGCCAGCATCGAGTCAGCGTTGCGAGGCTCGTCTCGTCTCGACGAGACGAGACATCTCGTCGCGCGACGCGACACGGCGAGGCCGGCCTCGAGCTGGCGAGACGACGCGCGCGCCCACGTGGCGCGCGCTGGAGCGTTGCGTGACGCCCACTCGCCGGCCCGCGAGTGGGCGTCGTATTTATGACGTAATAAATTTTTTTTTTATAAATTCGAAAAAATCGAATTTAATTAAAAAAAAAAAAAAATTTCAAACGGTCAAATGACCGTTGGGGACCAAACGGTCGAATTTTTCATTTTTTTTTTTTTATTCTTTTATAAATATACTCCACACTCCATTCACCATTTTACACACAAACACAACTTTCATTCCTCTTCCATTTTACACACAAACACTACTCTCAAATTGTTGAAAAAATGTCCGGCGATGGAAACTCCAGCGGCGGCGGCTCCGGCGGCTCGGGCGGCGGCGCTCCGTCGGGTTCGACTTGAACTCGTTCGACGATTGGGCGAGCATGTACAACTGTTTGGGTACTCCCGGTTCGTCGCCGGGCACCCAAGGCTCGACCACCCCGCCGGCGTACCAAACACCACATTTTGATGTGGATGCATACTATCGTCCCTCCCCCCCCAGAGGTACGGGCAATCGCCGGGATTATCCCAAATTCCGGAGAATTTTTTGGCGCCTGATCGCAATTTGCCCGACTGGCCAATCGGTGGAGGCTCCGGCTCCGGCTCCGGCTCCGGCAGGATCAACCTCAGTCTCGGCGTCAATGCCGAGGAGGAAGGAAGAGGAGGCAGCGGCTGCAGAGGTTGGTGGAGACGGCAGCCGGCATGCATACAACCAAGCCGAGACGTTGGCTTTGTACGACGCTTGGATCAGCGTCTCGTACGATCCTGTCGTCGGGAATCAACAAACCCACAAGTGCTTTTGGGAAAAAGTCACCGAACTTTACAACGCCCGA
The DNA here is from genome assembly GCF_023119035.1 of Salvia hispanica. Classification (NCBI taxonomy): domain Eukaryota; kingdom Viridiplantae; phylum Streptophyta; class Magnoliopsida; order Lamiales; family Lamiaceae; genus Salvia; species Salvia hispanica. The sequence continues at coordinate 43,015,202 of NC_062965.1, forward strand.
AGGCCGACGAATACCGTTCCCCGCAACGTGAAGATGCTCCGCAGTCATTGGGACCGAACCGACAAAGATGTCAAAAAATTTTGCGCGATATACAGGGGAGAAGAGGCGAATTATCAGAGCGGAGCCAGTGGAGCCGACATTCTGAGAGCGGCGTTGCGGGTCTTCAAAGACGACGTCGGCAAAGATTTCAAGCTTGTCGATGTTTGGTCGCAAGTCCACCACCTTGACAGGTGGGCTGGCGGTGTCGAGTCGGCCTCGGGCTCGAAACGCACGAAGCGCACGGCGCGTGGCCACTACTCGTCTAGTGATGGCGGCGAAGGCAACACCTCACGTGAGGGCACGCCAACCGATGATGCAGGGGGGTCTTCTTCCGGTGCACGACGTCGGCCGCAAGGGACCAAGGCGGCGAAGGCGGCTAGAGCCAGGGGGAGAGCGAGAGCGAGAGGGATGGGCCGCGGCGGACCAAGCCAGGCGGGCGAGGGCTCGGGCTCCGGCACGGGCACGGGCTCGCACACCCTAATGTCCATGTACCTAGTCGCCACGATGGCGGACCTCTCAAAAATGAATCCTGGCCAAGTTGCAGCCCATATGGCCGGAATTGAGTATATGAGAGCTCAACTTGGTATAGTTGTACCGCCGACTTCGGGGGATGATGATTCGCCGGCGGAGTAGTTTTTTTATTTTTTAGGATTTTAAATTATGTACTTTTTTTATTTTTTAGGATTTTAAATTATGTATTTTTTTCTATTTTTTAGGCTTTTTTTAAGTTGTAATATTTATTTTATTTTAATGAAGTGTGTTTTTATTAATTGAATTTGTTGGAATTAAAAATAAAAAATGAAATTGAATGAATAGTTAAGAGATGGTTAAGAGATGGAGGGTTGCAGGTGCTGTCTCTTAGTTAAGAGATGAGCTGAAAAGTACAGTGGGGCCCATGAATAGTTAAGAGATGAGACGGTTAAGAGACGGATAAGAGATAGCGTTGCGGGTATATGACCTATATGACCTTATTAATCATAATGAATTGCATTATTTTTACTAAATATTAATTATAACGGCCTTATGTATATTAAGAATAACATGATAAGAATGTATACACTAACCAAGGATTAATTAATCATACATCAATTAATTAATAAATGAAAAAAAGATAAATACATAAAAAATCCTAGTGAAACCCTAAAAATTACACCAACACATAAGAAATTAAAATCATGGAAAAAAATAAAAACCAAAGAATCTAGGGACTGAAAATGAGACACAAAACTTCGAACACATCGAATCTCATGTCTTTTTCCCGCGGGAAAGAAGTTCGATTTCTAGATCTCTCTGCTTACAGAGATCTTCGCCTCTTCGATGTTATAACCATGAAAATAAATACTATAAATAAGGTAAGAATGAGTGAATTAAACTAACAAATGGAAGCCTTTGATTTAGAGGCACGGGAAAGAGGACACCATTGACCCTAAATCAGATCCCAAAAATAAACATCATGAGACAGAGTGATACGTTTTCATTGGTGTTCGATGTTGATGCCATGGCCATTTGCTTGAAGAAACTGAGAGAGAATGAAGCTAAGGATATTGAAACTAAGTGTTGAGAGAGAGAGATAGAGAGAGTGAGAGAGATGAGTGAAATGGTGAAAATAGAGGCCGCTATTTATCGATAATTGCCTTTGCCCTAATAATTTATTTTTGTAGTACTCAAAATAAGGCATAAAAAGAGCTTTTTTTCTGAGTATTTCATCTGTTTCTCTTCATGCTTGAAAAAATTTGTTACTCAACCATGGATTGCATGTTGAGATGATAAAACCAATCCTTATACACAAAGTCAAACGATTCTCTTGGAGAGAGATTTTATTTTCATCTCAGATTTTGAAATTTAATTTTATTTCTTTTCTCCATTTATTTCAAAACCCCATATACTAATAATATAGGAGTATTAATTTTTACTTCATTAATATTTCATATCTCATAATATGTACAGTATCATATTTTTTTTCCACTTAGCGATTAATATATTCACTAAAAATTGTAATAATTTATAAACATATATGCATCAGCATGCATTTACATTTCTTTGCATAATTACTTCATTTTTGTCTCTTGTCTCATGTGTAGATATAAAGGTTGGTGTATAATTAAGGGGAAGAGCCAAATTTTCGAAATAAAAATAACATAAAAAATTAAATTACAAATTATAGTATACAATTTTTGCACAGCCCAGCGCTGCTGTGTAGGTGAGGATCCTAATCCAAATACTTGTCTTCTCCGTCTTCATGCTTATAGAGTATTTATAAACTAAAAATTCACATTTATACCTTATATAAAAAATAAAATAAATCACATGACATGTAGACAACTGGAAATAAGTACTACTCTACTATGACGAAAAATACATAGATTGCATGTTCATATGAGATAGATAGAGATCTTTTTTCTTATTTTTTTCAAAATTTTAAAATCAATGTTAAATTTATTATTTGGTGAAAGTGTGATTAGTTACGACTTAAATTTGAACTATAACTTGTTTTCTTAATGGTGAAACCTTACTAATTCTCAACCATAGAATGATGTAGCATATTGTAATAACAGAAGAATCAGATGAGTAAATAAATAAAAGCATTAAACATATGGAAAATACATAATTACGGAGAAGTCATTATTACATATGCACTCTAATTTGAGAAATCGGAATACAACAACATATTATTTCAAATTCATACCCTGAAATATAATTTTGAAATAAATGTTAGAATGTATGTATAAAAACAATAATTTTTTTAAAATAAGAGCATTTGAAAATAACTCACCAAATTTTAGTAAATTGCGTTGTATAAGATGAATGTAGCCACCTCATTCATCGACCTCATAGTTTTTCGGACGCTTTGGTGCATATAAAACTGAAATTGAAAAATAATATTTTAATTTATTAGGAAAATGAAATAGCAAACTGAACTAATATATAAATTTCATGCATTAATTTATTATCAATTGATTTTAAGATAGAATCCTTGGGAGAAGGATCCTCCATTGTGAAGAAAATCATAGCAACTCGTGCAGTATAAAAATTGTGCCGTTTTGTGCAGGTTTTTTCTTTTTCATTTTTCTAAAACAAATTTTTTATTATTATAAATTTAAAATATGTTGTGCGATCCATTACCTTCTCCATCTTCTGCGACCCAGTTCGCTCGCGAAGCTGGACTTGCCAAGTGCCTTCTGATCGTTGTGCGATCGGAAAGTTGCTTTTGTTGTCAATGTTCGGGTAAACTTCTCCCACAACGGGAGAGAGCTCCCCGATTTGTTGGTGATCAGTTTCCTTCGCCATTATCTTCCTCTTCCCGTCCTTCTCAAAAGGAGTTAAAACATAGAAGATATAGTTTTCTATGCTAACCTATAATGATAGAAGCAAAGCTATGTTAGAATACTTGTATTTAAGCACAAAAATATTTTGTATTCGTAATTATGTATAGATATATATACCTCTTTCATTACCAACACATTTTTGCACATAGCTGCACAGTAAAACACTCGACAAGTATACAACTTACTTTCCATTCTTGTTGCTCTTCTAAGAGTTCGTTCCTTTCTTGTAACATCTTCCTGTAATATAAAAATATGAGTAAATGTAAGAAAAAATATTAGTTATATTATATATACAATTTTGTTTATGTAGAAGCTAACAATCATTTCCACAAAAGTAAAATTTAATTGAATAAAAATTTTATGTGATAATTAAACAGCCAGATCTGATGTTGTTATTTTAGGTATAAACATTATTAATGGCAAGATAGGTATATGACCTGTAAATCATAATGACTTGCATTATTTTTACTAAATACTACTAATTATAACGGCCTTATGTATATTAAAAATAACATGATAAGAATGTATACACTAACTAAGGATTAATTAATCATACATCAATTAATTAATAATTGAAAAAAGGAAAATACATAAAAAATCCTTGTGAAACCCTAAAAATTATACCAACACACGAGAAATTAAAAATCTAGGGACTGAAAATGAGACACAAAACTTCGAACACATCGAATCTCATGTCTATTTCCCGCAGGAAGCTAGATCTCTCTGCTTACATATACCTTTGCTTCTTCGATGTTATAACCATGAAAATAAATATTATAAATAAGCTAAGAATGACTGAATTAAACTAACAAATGGAAGCCTCTGATTTAGAGGCACGGGGAAGAGGACACCATTGACCCTAAAGCATCGGTATTGTTCATCCCATTTCCATTCCATGTGCGGAATCTGCAAAATCAGATCCCAAAATAAACATCATGAGAGAGCTAGAGAGAGAGAGAGAGATGCATACGTTTACATTGGTGTTCGATGTTGATGCCATGGCTATTTGCTTGAAGAAACAGAGAGTTTAAGAGAGAATGAAGCTAAGGAGAGAGTGAGAGAGATGAGTGAGATGGTGAAAATAGAGGTCGCTATTTATAGATGGTCTTTGCCCTAAGAATTTATTTTTGCAGTACTCAAAATAAGGCATGAAACCTAAGTGTTTCTCTTTATGCTTGAAAAAACTTGTGACTCAACAATGGATTGCATGGTCACATGGTGAGATGATAAAACCAAGCCTTATACACAAAGTCAAACGATTCTCTTGGAGAGAGAGATTTTATTTTCATCTCAGATTTTGAAATTTAATTTTACATTTATTATTTGGTGAGTGTGTAATCAATTAATTAGGACCTGAATTTACACTAAGCTTGTTTCTTTTAATGCAGAAATCTAACTAACTAATTGCAACGACCCTATATTTGGACTAGCCCCTTTTCTAATGGTGAAACTCGTATTTTGAGTGACTAATTACAACTATCTTTGTCGTCTGTTGGGCGTTGAGCAGATATTGTCATGACGATCGTTAGTTTATTATTATGGACTATTAGTTAATTTAATTTTATATTCGCCGTTTGGTAAAGGAATGAATCTGACTTAATTTCCTAAAAATTAATGTTATTATTTTAATGTTGATAACTGTTAGAACGATCTGTTGATCGTTGACCAATAATTATTAAAATGATTTTTGTCGTTTGTTGCTCGTTGAATGGTAACTAAAAACTAGGACAACTATCTCTGTCATTAGTTAACAGTGGTATTTATTATAGACTAATTAAATGTCATACTTATTATTAGGTAAAAGAATATCACAATAATCTTTTTCGTTAGTTGGTCGTTAAACAATAACTGTGAAAACAGTCTTTGTCGTGCTTGATAGTTGATTTAGGATTTGTTGGTGAATAATAAATGTCACGATGATCTTTGTCGTTAATAGAACTTCGAACAATGAATGTCACAACGACCTGTTGGCCGTTGAACAACAACTGTCACAACGATCTTTTTTGTTCGTTTACTGTTGCATAATATTGATTAGATATACGTGTCTTTCAAATTTAATATTAAACCGAATATTTGGTGAAAGAATATTCCGATTAAAATAAACACGGGACTCTTGTTCTGCAACTTACAATTATCTTTGTCGTTTGTTGGTTGTTGCACTAATATTTTTTGTCTACTTTTCTTTATATTTCTTCTAATTCAGATTTTAGTTGAAGTGAAACTTCAAATTGTGGACATAGAATAGAACGTAGTTAACTCATTATTTATCTCATGTGTAGATAATCAAGTTGTATACAATAAATTAAAAGAAAGAGCTAAAATCTCAAAATAAAAATGACATGCAAATTTTAATTACATAACTACAAGGGTTTTGCAATTAATAATATGAGTGTGAGAGAGGATATTTTGCTAAAATTATGAGAATACAATATAAAATATATTTTTTTATGAAAATATACTACTATATAGAGTTATGACTTTTTATGTTAAAAAAAGAACACTTCTATCTACATTAATTTCTCATTGTTATTATCTCATGTGTAGATATTCTCGTATAAAGATTGATGGACAATTAAGAGGAAGAAAATGTCAAAGTCCCAAAATAATAATAGAATGAAATATTAAATTAGATTTACAAATTTTTGCAATTAATGGTATGTTGAAAAAGTCCCAAAATAAAAATGGCAAGAATAATTAAATTACATTTACCACTTTTTGCAATTAATGATTTGAAGCCAAAATCCCAAAACAAAAATGACAAGAAAAATTAAATTAAAATTACAACCTTTTGCAATTAATGATGTGCGAAAGAAAAAAGCCAAAATCCAAAAATAAATAGCATAAATAATTAAATTATAGTTATAACTTTATGTAATTAATGATATGAGGAAAAAAAAAGGCTAAAATCCCAAAATAAGAATAGCATGAAAAATTAAATTATACTCCAGTTATAACTTTTTGCAATTAACAATATGAGGAAGAAAAGAGTCTAAATGCCAAAATAAAAATAATATGAAAAATTAATTACAGTTATAATTTTTTGCAGTTAATGATATGAGTGTGAGAAGGGAAATTTTAAGGAGATAAATATATTTTGATTCTTTATAACTTAGCATAAAAACTTGAATAATATTTTGTTAATAATAAAATGTGTGATGATTATGCTAGACTAATAAAGATCATGAGTAATAATCTGTACTTTGGATGTAAAAACCATAGCAAAAATACATTTATTTGAAAAGAGTCAACGACTTTGATAATAGTACTATAGTTTTCTTTTTTCGATCTCTTACTTTTTCGATAAAACCCACCTTTTGTTCTCTTTACTTTTTCTTATTTTGATTTATTTCCCTTTTGTTTTCTTTCCTAATTTTTTATCTGTTATGTTTTCTTTATTTTTCTTTCATAACCTTAATTTTTAATTGTCTAATGTTATTTATGTAATGTTAGTTATGGAAGAACTTTTATTTCAAAATATATTATAATTTTTTTGAAATTAAATAAAATATATAATTAAAGCATAGTTCTAAAATATATATACGGTTACGCGGACTCTTTAGATAATATATAATATTTTTTCATAAAAAGATACTATTTATATTGTATTCTCTTAATTTCCGCAAAATTTTTCCTTTCATACACTCATGTCTTTTATTTCAAAAAGTTGTAACTGTAGTATAATTATTCATGTCATTTCTATTTTGGATTCTGGCTCTTTTCTTCCTCATATCGCTAATTGCAAAAAATTGTAACTGTATTTAATTTTTCATGCTATTTAAGTTTTGGGATTTTGACTTTTTTCTTCCTCGTATCATTAATAGAAAAAAGTTGTAATAATAATTTAATTTTTCATGCCATTTTTGTTTTTGAATTTTGGCCATTTCTTCCTCATCATTAATTGTAAATGGTTGTAAATATAATTTAATTTTTTTTATACCATCTTTTATTTTGGTTGACTCTTTCTCCCACTTAATTATACACCAACTTATGGTTACAACCAAATTATTTTTACACCTACGTATAGTTACAACCATTTTCTTTTTGGGATTTTTTCTGTTAAAAGTAATTTGTGAGGAATCTACACATGATATAAGAACAAAATCATTCTACATGGGAAAGGCTGATTCATATATACTAAAATATTACTAACATTTTTGAATGAATATATCATATATGGAATCGCTAAGTGAAGAATGAAAATATGACTCTTTACATATTAATATGAAAGGAAATATTAAGGAAGTGACAAATAAAGTATTTCATTAGTAGATGTTTCAAATTAGATTGGGAAAAAGAAATTAAATAAATCGGATTTAATCAGTCATTCTTACATTAATCTAGAAGAAGAAAAGTAATTAAAATATCAATTGAGCTTATTTTATTTTGGTTTTCATTTTTTTGCTAATCCAATTTCTATTATGTTCAATTTCAGATACTCCTAAACTAATTAGAAATGATTTTTTATTTACAACTGTGATGGCTGAACTTAGTATATACTTCCTTCGTTTCACTCACTTTTTATTATAAAATTAATATAAAAAAGTAGGACCCACGTTCCAATATCTTTTTTCACCAACTTTCGTTTACATTTCTTAAAACTCGTGCCGAACTCAACTGGGACTCCTAACATGGGACGGATGGAGTAGAAAAGAAATATTTTATCAGCTAAATAAAAGTTATATAAATGAGTTTTACCATGAAAAATTATATTAACTTTATATCTAATGTACAGTTTCATAAAAAAATCAATTTAACATTATATTTTTAAGTTTAATGTAAAATTGATTTTAACGACAAGTAATAAAGATCGTTGAGGCAATAATTGTTAACTACCAACTAACGACAAAGATTGTTGTAACTTTATCGACAAATAATAAATATGATTGTCAACTAACGATAAAGATCATTGCCACAAACAATATAGTGTTCAACAACCAAAAGACGACAAAGATCATTGCAAGTTGTAGAATTATTCTATTACCAAATATTAAATTTCACATTTAATTTTAAAAGGTACCCGTGTTTATTGAATATTTGACAAATGTCAACTAACGACAAAGATCATAGTGATAATTACTGTGCAACGACCGACTGATGATAAATATAGTTGTAAATTACGAAAATAAGAGTTCGCCACAAAAAAGGTAGTTTAATTTAAATACGTATTGTTATTTTACCCAATAAAGAATATAACGTTAGATTAACGGTTTGGTTTTAACAATAAACTAACAACAAAGATCGTCGCGATAACTACAGCGCAACGACTTACATACGACAAATATCGTAAGCTACATAATAAGAGCTTCACCATGTAAAAAAAAGTTTTGTTTATATTTTGGTCATATTTAATTACACTTTCACCAAATAATAAATTTAATAGTACTCTGCAAAGAGAATCGTTTTGACTCTTTAGGTCATAATTAGTTACATTTCACCAAATAATAAAATCTGAAATAAATAAGATCCCTGTCTTTTTCGAAAGAGAATCGTTTGACATTTTATTATAAGAGATGCTTTTTCCATCATAATTAAATATTACTATTATTTTTGGCAAATGCCATCTATAAATAGCCTCTCAACTCACACACATTTCACTCATCTCTCTCTGTCTCAACTGCTATCTTCATTCTTCTCTGCCTCTTCTCTCTCAAATAGCTCACTTTCTTCAAGGAAATGGCATCAGGATCCATTTCCAGTGAAAATGTATGCGCCTCTCTCTCTCTCTCTCACACACACACACTCACACACTTATGTGTATTTTAATTTTAGCGTATCACTAGAATTTCTAATTTATTTGTATAATATTATTTTTAATAAATTTGTATAGAATGGTGATTTTATACTTGAAATAAATCTGGTTAATTTCATCTTAATTTCTGGAAATGGTTATCTTCTACATAAATAAAGTACTATATATTTTCTCACAGAATTTTGGTACTTTTATTTTTTTTTATTATAGGAGGAAGATGTTGTAAGAAGGGCTAGAAATCTCACGAGAGCAACTGAGGGAGAAGTCTACCCGAACATCGAAAATCGAAGCAACCTTATGATCGCACAACGATTACAAGGCATGCGGCTAGTCCAGCTTCGCGAGCGTAATGAGTCTCAAAAGATGGAGAAGGTAAGGATTTTATCTCAAAATCATCCGATAATATATTAACTAGTGAAACTTATATATCAGTTCAATTATCTCTACATATGTAGTTGTGACAACAAAATATTTTATAAACTGATACGAGCATATTCCTAATATCCCCATATCTTTATTAATTAGTACGGTGATTTTCTATATCTTTCTTATATAATTAGAATATCTATTTCTTGATCATTAATTTAGGTTATTCCTAGTATAAATAGGAGCCTCTGTTGTCTTTTGAATTATTCATTGAAGAAATATCAAATCAATTTATCTTTTTATTGTTCTTTTATCTTTTCTTCTTTATTTTTTCTGCAAGTTTCTTCCACCGCCAAACCGTTGGCGTGTGATTATCGTAACTTCGACGGAGCAATCCTCCGCGACGGAATACTTCATCTCGGTGGCAGAACCACCTTATTCCCCGATACGAGTTCACCTCGTATCAACTGGTGCTTCCATTGGATCTCTTCCCCCGTATTTCCGCCATCATGTCATTCATCCACACCGACTACCATCATCACCAATTCGTCAGACAGTTCTCCTTGCCACTGCCCATGCCGAGCCCCACATCGTGTTGGTACCCCTAGAGACAAGACGTGCAATTTGGGTACTCCTATCCAGATATGGCAGCTGTCTCAAATCCCGAGATTCGGCTTGACAACACGGATCGGTTCATTGAAGTACTTCGACCTCCAGTACGGCCGCAACCGGATCCGGACCCCTCATATAATCATTCGCACTATTCTGGTGCTGCAATGAGAGCTACTCCACACTACCCATGAACGCAGCCCTACCAGAACAACCTACCACCACTCGAATCCCGCACCACATCACAGTTCCAGCCGCCATACCAGACCCAGCCACATCAAATACAATCGGGCCTACCGACCATCGACTACTACCAGCCATTGTCGTTATATCGGCAACCTCTCGATCCCCCAGATTGGCAAGATCATTCAACGACCAACGATGTCGGCCATACGGAGCCTCTCGGCATGCCGTGTGATCCGGTGCTGCAGGAGTTGGAACCGAACCTATCGATGGCTGGCTTGGTTTCACAGCTTGAGCGCTTGACCGCAGATATCGAGCAATTGGTGTCACGGATGGATGCAAATGAACGTCTCTTAGGCGATCCATACGGACAGCCGCCGGGCGATCCACACGCTGCGAGGAGCCTTTGCCGCACAGACGCCCCTCTGCCCTCTGCAGCTGCTGTCGCGTTCTTGAATCTGCCCCCGGCAGCTCCTCCATGCAGCCCCGGTATCAATGGAGATGAGGGTGAATTGTTAGACGATTACCCACTCCCACCAGCTTTGATCTCTCAGTCGGGCGACCCGATACTAGTCGTTCAATAACAATGGAGATATCAGAGGGTGTGAATTCTTCTCTCGGCACGAGAATAGCTAAGGAGGAATTTCACAAGTTTGAGGACGTAAGTTCTAATGACGAAGCAAATCCAAATGATGGTCATGTTGCAAGAATTAATCAGCGACCTTCTAACATGAAGACGGTGAAAGTGAACAGAAGTTCTGGGAGCGTGAAGCAAGAGCTTGAGACAGTTATGCCCCAACTGGAAGATGAGAGAGAGAAAAGAAATGATAGGAAGAGCCATTTTTCAACTGGAGAGAAGAGTACAATCTTTCATCCGATGGAAATATAAAAAAAAGAGGCGGCAGAGGCAGATTTGCGTGTTTGACCCAAGAGGATACGTTATTTGGTGTGTCCTAGTTCTGTCGTGGTTCACCTTGAGGGCAAGGTGAATTTTAACCATGGGGAGTTGATACGAGCATATTCCTAATATCCCCATATCTTTATTAATTACTCCCTCCGTCCCGATTAAGAGCCACACTTTTCCATTTCGGTCCGTCCCCAATTAAGAGTCACACTTCATTTTTACCATAAATGGTAAGTAGGTCCCACATTCCACTAACTCATTTCACTCACATTTTATTATAAAACCAATATAAAAAAAGTAGGTCACACATTCCACTAACTTTTTCTAACCAACTTTTCTTTACATTTCTTAAAACCCGTGTCCGGTCAAAAAGTGACTCTTAATCGGGGACGAATGGAGTAGTATAGTGATTTTCCATATCTTTCTTATATAATTAGAATATCTATTTCTTGATCATTAAGTTAGGTTATTCCTAGTATAAATAGGAGCCTCTGTTATCTTTTGAATTATTCATTGAAGAAATATCAAATCAATTTATCTTTTTATCGTTCTTTTATCTTTTCTTCTTTATTTTTCTGCAAGTTTCTTCCACCGCCAAATCGTTGGCATGTGATTATCGTAACTTCGACGGAGCAATCCTCCGCGACGGAATACTTCATCTCGGTGGCAGAACCACCTTATTTTCCGATACGAGTTCACCTCGTATCATAAACACACACACACACTCATGTGTATTTTCATTTTAGGATCTTATTTTGCATATTCCACAAATGGAATGGCATGACGAGGACCAATGCTTCAAGATCGATGGTGTCCTCTCCCCTATATATGCCTCTATATGAGAAGCTTCCTTTTGTTAGTTTCATTCCCTCATTCTTAATTATTTTAGTTATGAGGAAAACTATATATAATCAAATATTTTTATAAAATAATAGCATTATTATTATTATTATTATTATTATTATTATTATTATTATTATTTCATAAAAAAATTTCACCTGTCTTATTTCAATTTCTGGTTCATGTCAATGTAGCTATCCGTAATCAAGAGAGATCAAATGAAGAGATCATACTCAAAAAAAGAGGAAAATGATGACGTAGAGGAGCCCTATATATCAAGGGCTTACATCCACAGCCTTCTCAAGCAAACAATCATGAGAGAGAGAGAATCGCCACCTCAAGCGCCTAAGAAAGCGTGGAGATGCCTTGAGGAGGATATTGTGAGCTCTCCGTTCAACGAGGAAATGGTGGAGTTTCCGGTGTGGTTAAATGATGAGAAGAGTGGAGTGGAAAAGCAGTGTGTTGTTTCTTTTAAACAGGATTCTGCGTTGCCATGGTATCAATTTATTCTTGTTTTTTATTTTCTAAAATGCATAAAAATTATTATCTTCATTTCAATAAAGGATTTTAATATATAATTATTAAAATAAAGGGGAAATATAATGAAAAAGTGTTTGAAATCGTATACATCTCTGATCTCATGTTGCTTATTTTGGGATCTTATTTTTGCAGATTCTGGAAATGGAATGGGATGAGGAGGATCAGTGCATTCAAGATCAATCATGCCCTCTTAAAAAAAAAAAAAAAAGAAGAAGAAGCCATATACTGTTTATTTTCATAAAATTGTGTTGTAGGATGATATCAGAATGGGATCCCTCATTCTTAGCATAGTTATTATGTTTATTTTCATAATTTTTTTATGTAGGAACTATGATATGGGATCCCACTTATAACCAAAGTTAAATGATTCTCTTTGCATAGAGCGGCAGAGATCTTATTGTGAATTTTAATGAATGGTGAGAGTGAAATTAATTATGACATGGGTTATGACATTGATTTTAATTTTAGGTAAAATACATATTTAGGTCCTTATATATTAATCAAAATGTTCATTAGGTTCTTGTACAATTTTTTCATTTTAATAGGTCCTTATACTTTTCACAATATTTTTATCAGGTCCTCGTACAATTTTTCGTTTTAGTAGGTCCTTATACTTTTATCATAACTTTCATTAGATCCTTGTACAATCATTTATTTTAAGGTCATTTTTACATTTATCTTGAATAATAATCTAAATTTAATTAAACTTAATGAACTTTTTAATATTCCATTATTTAACTTAGCATAATCCATAAAGATAATATCATCTTGTTATCCAATAATCTCAATAAGTTGTAGAAAATAATAAAAAGATTAACCGTGATGATTGAAGATTAAAATCGATTTTTTTTAGAATAACTATCCGAATTTTCAATTGATTATTTATATTTATATTGAAAGATACGCTTCCCTGAATATTTATAATCATAAGATAATTAAATAATAAAATTAAAAGATTCATTAAATTTAATTAAATATAAATTATTATCTAAGATAAAAGTAAAAGAATATCTTAAAATAAAAAATTGTATAAGGACCTAATAAAAGTTATAATCAAAGTATAAGGACCTACTAAAACGAAAAAATTGTACGAGGATGTGATGAAATTTATGAGAAAGGTATAAGGACCTATTAAAATGAAAAAATTGTACGAGGACCTAATGAACATTTTGATTAAAGTATAAGGACTTCAGAATGTGTTTTGCCTTAATTTTATATCAAAGCCATACGATCGACAAAGATCGTTGTTACCATGATTGTTTGACGCCAACTAACAATAAAAAGTATTGTGACTTTAATGACAAATAATAAATTCAATTATCACAAACGACAAATATCATTATCACAGACAGTGTAGTTCAACGGCCAACAAACGACAAAGATCGTTATAAATTACAGAGTTATTCTATCTCCAAATAATAAATTTCGTATTTAATTTCAAAAGTACTCGTGTTTATTGAATATCCGACAAATGTCAACCGACGACAAAGATCATGTGATAATTATTGTGCAACGACTGATAGACGACAAATATAGTTGTCAATTAGAGTTTTACCATAAAAAATACAATCTTAGTTTAATTTAAATCAGTATTATTATTTTAACAAATACAGAATATAACATAAGATTAACAGTTTGTTTTTAGCGATAAACTAACGACAAAGATCGTCGTGACAACTACAGTGCAACAACCGACATACGACAAAGAATGATGTAAACTGCATTAAAGAGTTTCACCTTATAAAACAAAGCTTAGTATAAAACTAAGTTACAATTAATTTTACTCTCACCATTAATTAAAATTCAAAATTTGGGATAAAAAATAAGATCGCCTCTCTATGCAAAGAGAATCATTTGACTTTGTTTACGAGAGAGGCTAGCTTTTATCATCTTAACATCCAATCCATGGTTTTGAGTCACAAGTAAAACAGTAAGAAAAATTAAATAAAATTTGTCGGATTTTGAGCATTAATTGGGAAAATTTTTCTCAAATGCCTTTATAAATACAGTCTGAAAATACATCTCTATCAAACAATTCACTTTATTCAAGTAAATGGCATTTGAAAACGTATGCATCTCTCTTTCTCTTTCTCATGTTGTGTATTGTGGGGATCTAATTTTGATATTTCTTATGATATGGAATCCTAAGTCTCGTTAGGAACATCGAAGTGGTGAAGGTCTCTTTCTGTAAGCAGGGAGATCTAAAAATTGAGCTTAATTCCTACAAAAAGAAAAAAGACTTGGATGAACCTTTTGTGTCTTATAGTAATATTAAATAGTAGTACTGTTATCTGTCCCAAGGTAATTGAGTTGTTCCTTTTTTGTACTCATTTTATAAAAATAATCAAATATTCACTCTAACTATTTATTATTATCATTTTTACAAAAAAAAGTGCAAAAAAGAAACGACTCAAGTATACAAACTAATCTTTTATTGTCCAAGGAAAATAGACAAATATACATTTTATTGAGGTAAATGAAAGTAACACACACAAAAAATTTAAATATACAAATTAATCTATTAATTTATTTTGAAAAAATCCCACTTAATTTTGAATATAGTGGGTTGGTTGTTGTGGAAATATTTTCATGGCCATATTTATAGAAGAGAAGACTTGAGACTAACTAGTCAATCTTATCCCTCCCTAATAATTAGTGTACATTTTGAATAAGATTTGTGATTGTGACAAAGAAAGAAGAGAAGACTTAGTCATAGATGTTTCCTTATAAAATGACAACTTTGTGTAGGAAAAATATGAATCCCAGAAAAATGATCACTCAAAACCTCCTCTTCCTCATCTACTCATCCCTCTCGATTCTCTCAGCTCACTCCTTTCAAACTTGTTATGCAAAGTGTCCCCCTTCTTCATGTGGTCTCGTTCGCAATATTAGCTACCCTTTCCGCCTCAACACCTGTCGCGGCCCTGGCTACGAGTTAGTATGCGAAAACAACGTCACCGTAGTTTATCGCAACTCCCAGAAATATTATGTCAAAGAAATCGATTACCAAAACTTCTACATCATGCTCTCTTATATTTCCACAAACACCAACATATGTTCTCTTCCTTCATATTCTCCAAAGAATAGCTTTTTGCCTACATTTTATTATTACTTGGATTATTTTAATCAGCTTATTTATTTGGTGAGATGCGATCATCCGTTGCATAACTCTTCCCTCTTTACCCAACTTACTGATTGTGAGAAATCTACCAAATACACATACATAAAGGTTGGGCACTTGAATCCCAACGATATTGACAACATGTGTACAATAGTTTCTATACTGATAACATCTAGCTGTTCTCAAAATTTGAATAATGTATCGCTCTTAGAAATATATCAGTCTCTGCTATATGGATTTGATCTGCCTTGGTTCAGTTTTATGTGTAGCTACTGCAAAGGAAGAAATTGGGATTGTTATCCAATTTCAGATGGCCTAGTTGATTGCGGTCATTCGCAACTAGATTATAAATGGGGTAAGATCATTGCTTTACAACTCTAGGATTTCATTTCTATTGTTGATACCTTTCCGTGCTGCTGGATTTGCAGGTTACATCCTGGACTCTTTCCGATCACCTATATAAAGGTAAGATGACGTTCAGTCTGTTAGACAATATAATAGTGTAAGATGGATAATCATGAGATACACTGCAATCTTGGCACTGTAAAGAAGACATAGAAGAATGACACAATCTCTAGATAGGAATAAGCATGGCGATCGAACAATCATAAGAAGAAAAGAAACAAGTGGTGAGATATACATTTATACTTCTCAACTACTTTCTTGTATTTCTCATTTAGGTCCAAGTGGAGGCTGTCTCCTGATTTTAATGCTCATACTTGGTGAGTTATTAATTTTGTGCTGCACTATTAACATGTAACTGATTTGCATTAGAGATTTGTATGTTGGCAGTAATTAACTTTGTATTGAAAATTTCCAGCTGTTGTTTTTGGTGGGGTAATCATTCCTCTAAAAATCATGATCATCATCGCACTTGGGGCCTGTTTTTGGACTCAAACAACACCTTGTAATGACTTCTTACACACCTTCTGTCTCAATTATTGTGTTATTGGAATTTTTTTTAACTCTGTTTGCAAACATATTTTGCTATTATAATGTGTGTGGAAATGCAGTTTGGCTCCCTGGAGCTCAATTCATCGAAGAGCTCCCAAAGACAGTACATTTTAAATAACCGTATTATCTTTCATATGTGACAGTTGTTAGCTTGGGAGTAAGATTCGTTGTGGGGTTTCTCTGTGCAATGGGGTTCCTGATTTATAAATTCCGAAGAAGGCATTGGTCTGCGTATGAGGAAATAGAGAGCTTCCTACAAAGTGACAACAATCTATCCCCTATCAGGTACTCCTACTCAGACATAAAGAAGATGACTAGAAATTTCCGAGAAAAACTAGGCGAAGGTGGTTTCTGCTCTGTTTACAAAGGAAAGCTTCAAAGTGGCCATTACGTAACAGTCAAGCTCTTAGGAAAAACCAAAATAAATGACAAAGATTTCATCAATGACATTGGAACAATTGGGAGGATCCATTATGTCAACGTTGTCCAACTTGTTGGATATTGTGCAGAGAGATCAAAGCGTGTCCTCATTCTCAATTTCATGCCAAATGGCTCTCTTGAAAAGTACATATTCAACCCAGAAAAAGCATCTTTATTGGATTGGGATATGAAATTCAAGATTGCAGTTGGAGTGGCTCGAGGGATTCAGTATTTGCATTGTGGTTGTGATATCAAGATCTTGCATTTTGATATCGAGCCTCACAATATACTTCTTGATGACAAGTTTGTTCCCAAGGTGTCAGATTTCGGGCTAGCAAAGTTATGCTCGGTAGAAAAGGACACAGTGTTGATGACTGCTGCAAGAGGCACTATAGGCTATGTTGCTCCAGAACTCATCAATAGAAGCATTGGCCTAGTGTCTCACAAGGCCGATGTATATAGTTTTGGAATGTTGTTGATGGAGATGGCGGGCGTAAACAAAGAGTTGAGGGGAAACAAAGATGATTCAACCAAGTATTTCCCAGATTGGATATATGATTGTATTAACAAAGGCAAGGGGATTGTAATTGGAGAAGCAGAGAACAACAATATTGATGATGACAATGTGATTGGAAAGAGTGTTCTTGAGAAGATGACAATAGTTGGTCTATGGTGCATACAAATGAATCCAGATAATCGTCCACTAATGAACACTGTGTTGGAGATGTTGGAAGGTTGTGTAGATGATTTGAAGATTCCGGAGCATCCATCTCACTTAGTATACGAGGACAAGAGTCTGGCTGCAGATTCATTTGGTTCTGTATCACAGTTGGATTATGACAATGGTAGTGTCATTGAGATTAGTATAGCTTGAATCTGTATTATCCGATGTTGTGATGTTTTCGCCTGAAACGGATGGACATCTTTAGTCATCTCTTGCTTGTATCAAATTTGTTGTCCCAATTTCCTTTTCATTTTTAATGTGTGTTTGGTGTTATGGAAATGAGAACTTGGATATAGAAATGGAGCCTCCATCACAACCAGTTTGGTGCCAACTCGGAGTGGTGGTCAGACAAAGAAGCAATCACGACCAACGAGGACGTTGGCCTTAGGATGGTTGATTGTTACAAACTCGGTGTCCCACATCAATTGTGAGAACAATTGGTGTGAGGTTTAGAGACTAAATGGGCACTCTCAATCTCGTAGCATACTAATCTTTTGGAATGAGACATGTTTGATTAGTCTCTAACAAATAATCCCTCCGTTTCTTCATAGTTGAGGCGGAACTTTTCAGCACGGAGTTTTAGAAATGAATGTTGGGTGTGTTAAATAAATAGATAAAAAAGTAAGAGAGAGGAAAAAGTAGAGAGAATAAAGTATAAAGTGAATAAAGTAGAGAGAGTAAAGTAAGAGAGAGGAAAAAATTACCATATAAGGAAACGACTCAACTGTGAACAAACTTCCCGAAATGGTAAAATGACTCAACTATGAAGAAACGGAGGGAGTACATACTTACTTATATATTCAACTATAAACATTTATATATTCAACTATAAACATTTACAGACCTTTTAGAATTCTTAATTCTCTTCTTAGAATCACACTCTGTTATCAACTTCTTCAGCTCTCTTTTGGAGTCTCAATGGCCGTTCTTCTATCCGGAGTTCCTCATGTCCGGTAACTCTGAACCATGAGCAACAGATTCACCGAAAAAAGAATCGTGAAGCGGATAAAAGAAAATCAAAGGAAATACCCCATGGATTATGGTGATAGCAAGGGCAATAGATTCTCCAATAAGGATCCCAGTCCTGATTGAACAGATGAGCATTCAATTTCCTCCGACACCTTCACTACTTCAAATGTCCTAGGCCTACGTGGAACAACTGTGCCAACACAACCCGCTGCCATCTGCAATACTTGTGCCAGCGCCTGCTCGTCTCCGTACCTCAGACAAGCGACATCCACCAGCTCCGCAGGCCATTCATGTGTATGATTAACAGACCGAACTAGCTCAGCTAGCGAGGCAAGTTCTTGAGATGATTCTCCGTAAAAAAGTTCAAGCAGCACAACTCCATAGCTATAGACATCAGAAACCTGTGACACTCTCCCCATGTTTTTTACTTCTGGGGCACAGTAGAGCGAATCTATTACACCTGGCAGCCTCTTGGGACTTATCAGATTTGCCAATCCAGCATCAAAGGCCACAATGGCATGATTTTGGTCATTAAGGAAAATATTGGAGGATTTTATATTTCCGAGCACAAGATCTTGATCTTGTCCGTGGAAGGGAGCGATACCTCTTGCAACTGTAAGCCATTTCTAAATGCTTTAATGATTTCTATAATGAAATCTAATTCTAGATTTGAATTAATTCAACCATAACATTTATACTATAAAGTGGAGATAAGATCACCAACCTCCATCCAAGCAACACTCACAGCACATTCAAATTATCATATATGCACACGCACATATATAACTACATACATATTCATATACAATTTGAATCCTTGTGTGTGTATATATATATATATATATATATATAATATGTATATATATATATATATTAGAGGTAAGAGAGGAGGGTTATCAATACACCCGATTCTAATTCTTTACTCGAAACCGATCCATCACAGTATCGTCTTTAATATTAGAATCCCTTTTAACTTTTAATATTATGTACTTGAACTTTAATATTAAACCAATAGATACATAGGTCATATAAGAATATAAATATCCTTACATTCTCCCACTTGACCTTTGTATCGTCTTAATGGTTTAGTAACCATAATGCGCACTTTTATATCAAGTTCATAAATCCTTTAAATACCATATAAAATTAGAACTAATTGAATCATGGCGGTCACACATCATTAAGCGACATGATCCCTTCCATGTATCACAAACCAATTCTAAATTTATACTGACCTTTCATTGAGATGATCCTTTATTCTCAATTTATCATATGTTATCCAAAAACCATAATTGTATACAATCTATAATGATAACATATTCAATAAATAGAAACACAACTATAATTGAATTCCAAAGTGTCTTACACCTTATGAGCACAATATAATTCGCAAGCAAGGCTTTCTCTATAATACCCATATGTTTCATGGCCAATAAACATTTGGGTGATAATCCTTTATTTAACGGATCCGCTTCAATTATATTAGTCCTTATATGCTCAATGGACACTTTATGTTTCTGTACTTCTTCATTTACCGACAAATACTTCAACGTCATGCATATCACCTTTCAAGTATTTATCTTTCCTTTAGAAGAAGATTTCTGCGAAATTATCACAATAAAATCTCAGCGGCTTGGCTATAATGTTAACAGTTCCAAGTTCCGAGATTAAATTTCGCAATCACTTTTCATGAACTTTGGCCTCAAAGCATGCCAAAATTCAACGTTTATAGTGGAAATAGCAATGACAAACTATTTTCCACTTTTCCATAATATTGCTCCCACAACTTAAAGGAACAAATAGCCAAACGTCAATTTTCTACCATTGACGCATCCGGCATAGCCTGAATCTGTATATCCATTGACTTTTAAGTCATTGGATCCCTTTTACATAAGCATGTGCTCTTTGGTGCCTTGCAAATACC
Source organism: Salvia hispanica (assembly GCF_023119035.1). Classification (NCBI taxonomy): domain Eukaryota; kingdom Viridiplantae; phylum Streptophyta; class Magnoliopsida; order Lamiales; family Lamiaceae; genus Salvia; species Salvia hispanica. The sequence goes on from NC_062965.1 coordinate 43,035,870, forward strand.
TGAGGACTTTCATTGCAGCTTTCCAGTAATCCTCTTAGGATTACTTTGATATCGACCTAACATACCAACAATAATGTAATATTTGGTCGCCTACATGTTTGAACATAGTTCAACCTCCCAACCACTGATGCATATGAAATTCTTTCCATTTCCTTATGCTCCAATTTACTTTTAGGACATTGTCCCCTTTCTAAATTGGAGCTATCTTTAAAGAGCAATTTTCCACTCTATCTCTCCAAAATTTTATTGATATATCCTTTATGAGACAAATTCAATAATCCTTGTGATAAACTCAAAATATTTCTATTTCGATCACATAAGATGTCTCACTCATATCATTCATTTCAAAAACCTTATTCTCCAATTCACTTTTAGGACATTTCATTTACCGAACTTGTCTCCCTTCTGAATTGGAACAATCCTTATAGAGAGATACTATTTATTAAGATCATGTAACATACCCATGTCATTTGCAACAAGCAAATATCATCAAAATATAAGACTCATTTTATAAACTTGCTCCCACTGATTTTTTACATAGATACATCGATCAATAATGATCTCTACAAAATCATACGACACAATGGTATCATTAAAATTTTAAAATACCATTTCCAGGAAGCTTGTTTTAGTCCATATATTGACTTACTCAGCTTACATACTAATTTTTCTTGTCATGTGGTCAAGAATCCTTCAGGTTGGCCCATATATATTTTCTCTACAATTTCTCCATTTAGAAAGGTGATTTTTTACATTAATTTGGTGAAGCTCGTGATCATAATGAGCCACCAAAGCCAAAATAATTCTTAAAGAATAGTCACTTTGACGGCTCGTTGGAATGAGTAAATATTTATCACGGCTTATGTCACATTCACTTTTAATAGTGTAAACCACAGTAATTTGAAACGACATATTTTCTTTTCCTTACTGATCGTTTCAATATATATTGTGGTTCACTATTCTCTTCTAGAATTGTGACAGGTTCATCTACTTCATTTTCGCTTAGTGGGTTTTACACATCATCATGTTATTCTATTGTGTCTTTCGATTGTGACATAATAGAAACAACAGCCTTAGGTGCAACAACATGTGGATGAAACTTATCGTGGACTTCATGAATATCCACCTTTCACCACTCCCACTGTTTTCACCATTTTCAATGAACCTAGCGTTTCCCGTTTTAAAATATTCTCGTACTATGGTTAGAACAATAAAGTGTATACCTCTTTGATTTTTCCGAATAGCCAATAAAAAAATTCAATGACAATTCTTAAATCAAAAACTTTTCATGTGGACTTTATATAACATTACTTATGCTCGACAACACCAAATACAAATATGCCTTAAGATAGGTTTCCTTTCTGTCCACAGTTCTAAAGGAGTTTTAGGAACTGTTTTACTAGGAACCTAATTAAGCATATACATTGTAGTCTTTAAAGCATAAATCCACAACAAATAGGGTAACGTATAACAACATGACATAAATCTAACCATTTCCCTTAAGATACGATTCCACCTTTCCATTTTGGAGTATCGGGCATTGTACATCATGCACAAACGCCTCTACTTTGAGTAACTTTATAAATAGACAAGTATAATATCTATTATAAAAACTTAACAACTCTATTTGATCTCACAACTTTAACTTTTCATCTAAAAGTAATTTTTATCAACCCAAGGAGTATCAAAATGACCGCATATATCAGTATGCATTAATTTAATAAGCTGAGTGCCTCTCGTGGCTGATTTCTTTATAACGTGTGTATGGATCAAGTAGAGGTATGCTTTGAGGTTTGTGGTTCCCTTGAAGATCTAGCCATGGATGCATGTTAGTATGTTGTAAGTGTCTTAGCTTACCTCATCAATGACTATGTATCACAATTTCCACTCTATCCAATGTTACTTCTTGTTTTGATCATCTTAGTTTCCTAAATTCTTGTTGGGTTGCCATTATTGATACAATAGAAAATCTACTTCACAAAAATA
>NC_062965.1:43037955-43087290 GCF_023119035.1 Salvia hispanica
CACTTGGAGAATGAAACTAGGCGTGTACTATGCTTTAATTAAGGCATGTGATTTTTTTTTTATATTAACTAGAATAGGGTAAGGCAAGATCTCTTGAGGTATGGAAAGATTTGGTAGAATATTTAAATTCTAGGTATGGAAGGAAATCAAATAAGGGATCAATTAAAATAAAACAATTCCTTTCCTTCTACATGTGATTTTCGAAAATCACAAAGAAATAGTGCCTAGTATTTATGGAAATTTTCTCTAATATTCTAACTCACCCTTAATCAAATAATTCATCTCATAAATGCCACATCATAATAGTCAACAAATTTGACTTTTCAAACTTCTCAATCAAATAAACTCATGTAATAATTTCACTTATCAAATAATTCACATCTTCCACGTCATCGATAATAAATTTTAGGGCTCTGAAATTAGGGTTCTAAATTCCGGGATGTTACATAACCTTTGGGTAATACTTAAGCACATGTACTTTCAGCGATGCTAAATATATAATTTAACAATTAATCAAACTAAACATATATCAAATAAGCATGTTGCATTTGGGTGTACATACTAAATGACACATGAATAAATGATTAATCATTTTTGTATTTATTAACTATATACAATGATCCACCTTTGGGTGATCTCCCAGTATATAGATAATAAAAAATAATTGATCAATCAAATTTTTATGTCATTTATAGCATCTCTATAATCATGATCAATTAATTAATATTTATCATTTTCAATAAATAAATGCAATATAACAAGACCACTTTGGTGATAAACAAGTTATATGTTATTTAAATATTGAAATCTCTAATGGGTATAATATCTTTATATTATTTTAACATTTCATAAAACAATTTCCCAACACATAAGCGGAAGCATATTTAACCAAAATCGAAAAATTCAAGACAATTCAAATTTCGATTTTGAAATCACATAAATGGTAAATTAACCAAATCTAAGTTGGCTCTGATACCAACTGTAAGCCATTTCTCAATGCTTTAATGATTTCTATAATGAAATCTAATTCTAGATTTGAATTAATTCAACCATAACATTTATACTATAAAGTGGAGATAAGATCACCAACCTCCATCCAAGCTTTCTTCCACTACAACAACTCTTTTCAATAACGACACAAGATTAGAGACGCAAATGATTGCGTTACTAAATTTTGAAAAATCATCAAAATACACGACGCAAAACAATAGCGTCCCCAAATTTAGTCCAATTAGACACATGTATAGTTGCGCCCCAAATTATAATTGCCAATTACAAATTAATGAAAAATAAGTTGATTAAAACAATTACCAATGGAACAAAACTCATAGAAACAGATCCATCGTTCTCCCTCTCTCCCATCTTCCAATCCCTAGCTCTGTAACTCTCAGCCGGCGCGCCTCCGTCATTCCGCCGCCACCGGTAAAGGTCATCGTTCCCCCTTCATTATCGAAACCCTCCACTCACGATGTGTACGCACACTACCGTGGTGACGTCTCCAAGGCTCATCGATTGCTTCTTCGCTAAGCTCAGGGAGAAAGAGGTGAAATTTCTCTCTGATTCGTGATTGGATTGGTATGTTGAGGTCGTTTTTGGTTGTGTTGTCAGTATAAATGTTATGATTGATTTGGTGCTTCGTGCTTCGTTATTTTAGCTGTATTGAGATGAATCAGGTTCAAATCGGCAAATCGTGAGCTTATTCTGATGTTTTGTGCTTGTGATTGATTTCGTTTGATGATAATCTCCTATTTCCTGTGCTTATAATTGATTTCATTCGATTTATAATTATAGGTTCAATTCAATAAATCAGGTTCAATTCTCTATCACTTTCCAGTTTCTTCTTTCGATATTTATGTCAATTTGAAATATTTTGGGAACATATTGTATGAATCAACTCTGATTATATCATCTTCTACTTGTGATATTTTCAGCCAGTCTCTTAAGTGCAAAACTGGAGAGGCAATTACTTACTACATTGGAAATCAGACTTGTTTGAAATGAAGAGGTATTTTTCCTATAGTCTTGATAGTATCCCTTTGAACATATATTTGCCATTTTTTATATGAGTATAAATATTAAATGTGTTTCCTTTTTCTGTGCATTGTGATTAGTCTCAGCTACCATCTTGTCTTGTTTTGTTCTTTTCAGACGATTAAATGAGGAAGATATGTACTACGCGCTGGTCTTTCATTGTAGAAGAACAATAGGTAACTTTAATTCCTCTGATTACATGATATTGATTGTGATTGTTGATTTATGATTATGATTATTAGATTGATTCAAGAACACAAAGTTGATTTTCTTCGCCTTATCAAAAGAAGAGTACAATAAGATTTCTATTTATGCGGATAACATAGTTGCAGTTGTGAGTTTATATGATTGGGTCCAAAATTTGTGGTTCTTTTCTCTGATGCAGTGTTGACAACATACTAGGCTAGCTAACAAGATCAATGCCACATGATATAACAGTTATTCCCGAGGAACGTGAAGCTATAGAAAGGGTAAGGCGCTTTGACTAGATTTCAATTTTTAGCGTTTGTATGACATTTGAAGGTTGCAACACTTTCTGAAATCTATAGCGAGATTTTTCTTTATCGTAGGCCACAGAATGTTTTAGGTTTCCTAGTTTGTATAGATGCAACGGACTATATTAGAGCTTGATTTTCTGCAGTTTTAAAAGTAAAATCATTGGTAATGAGATTTTGATTTTGTGATGGATGAAGCCTTTAGAGTATGACTAAATTGGGTGTTGTGTTGTGTTGTGTTTATGAAAGAATAGGAGGGAATCTAGCGCGTTAGCATCAGAGTAGGGAGAGTGTTATTGCTCCCAAATGCCCTGTTACTGGAAAGAGAATTCAAGAGGTAAGTTGTATTCACCAATTTTGCATTTTATATTTTCTGGATAAATGTGATTGAATCTATGGCAAAAGGGCTATCCATTTTGTAGAAATACATAAAGTGAAATAGTCAAGGATGTAGAGTGAATAGCAAAAGGGGCTGCCCGGATGGTTATGTTTGGTAGCTGCTAAACCCTAATGATCTGATTGAATGACAATCATCCAATTTGGCCTTATCTGTTTTGTGAAGTTCATTCGGTCAGCTACTGATCCTTGGATATCTAATGTTTTTATTTATTGTAGCTATTTAATTTTCATCTTCTAATTGAGTTTCTGAAGTTAGAAGACTTTATTCTCTTTATATTTCATGACTTGATTAATAAAAAGAAAATCTTTCTTTTTTATCTCTTGTGTGCTACAGAAAACTCTTGAGGAATGTTAACAGCGTGTGGATTGCGGCCTAGCAAGGTGCAACTTCACTCACGAACATATCGTTTTGTATGAAAACAGAGAAGCTGAACCAGGTCTGCTCCTTGGTGTCTATGTAGCCATTTCTAATACTAATATTAGTTAAGTTAGTGTTAGTTTGGGTTCTGTATAAGGTAAAGGTCGAGTCTTGGTTATAAGGCTCTACGTTTTCGATGTATGAAGATATTTGGTTGGTTGGTAAAGGTGAAATCTTGCAGAATTAATGATAGATTTGGGATATGAAGTTTTATTTGTATTTGAAATGTGTATGGTTGCTATGATCTGAAATTTAGCTACTGATCATGTGTACAAGTTACATAGCTAGTGAAATTGTGTTGTGTTCTTGATTTAAAGGGTTTGGTAATAGTCCCGATGTGTTTATAAACGTCTAGGGACGCTTTTTAATAGTGTCCCCAATTTCGCATTTAGGGACGCTTTTTAATAGTGTCCCTAATTTGTGTTTTTAGGGACGCTTTAAAAGCATCTCAAAATAATTCACCGACGCTCACTATTTGCGTCCTTATTTTTATTTGGCACGCCACCAGTAAGGACGCTTTTTGAAGCGTCGGTGATATATTTAGCAACATAAAAAGGCGTCTCTAATTGATTAAAAATGCGTCCCTAGCCATTCTTTTTCTTGTAGTGTTCATTTGATGTAGAGGTTGAAATCCACCAATTGATGTTTGTCCTATCTTTGACTGGATCTTCCATAATTGATGTTATCCCCTCTTTAACCTCAAGCTTTTAGTGATTCTTTTAAGGATAAAGAATCAAGACTTTAATGTGTATATCTGTGTATACACGCCCAAATGCCGTGAGTGCATATTTACATATTTGCCGTAAGGACATATGTAATATCAGTATGTATATTTCTTTCTTTCTTTTATGCTCTACCATATTCACGTTTATATAGACTTAACGTGACTCTTTGCAATAGGCACATCTTTTCATATTACATAGGAATTAAATAGACATGTCCTTTAATTAAGGTAGTTAATAATATAACCAACTATTAACTACCTTTTCTTATAAACTTTTTACGGCACTTACTAATATGTATAGATATATTTAACACTCACAGCACATTCAAATTATCATATATGCACACGCACATATAAAACTACATACAGCAACTCCAAGAGCAATCTTGACTCTGGTTACCCAGTCATCACCTCTTATCCCTACAAAATCAGCATAAACACATTCAAATACAACATTAACATTTTAATTTTTGTAAAAACTAGATTCAACTTACCATGTAGTTAAGATATGCAGCCGTGAGAGTAATAATCATACAACAAAGCTTTTCATATTTTGCATAGTAAATGAAAGTAACATGCACAAAAAATTTAAATATACAAATTAATCTCTTAAATTTATTTTGCAAAATTCCCACTAAATTTTTAATATAGTGGGTTGGTTGTTTTGACCTGCTGCTATTAAATATTTTCATGGCCATAACTATAGAAGAGAAGACTTGAGACTAACTAATCAATCTTATCCCTCCCTAATAATTAGTGTACATTTTGACTAAGATTTATGATTGTGACAAAGAAAGAAGAGAAGACTTAGTCATAGATGCTGCCTTATAAAATGACAAGTTTGTGTAGGAAAAATATGAATCCAAGAAAAATGACCACTCAAAACCTTCTCGTCCTCATCTACTCATCCCTCTTGATTCTCTCAGCTCACTACTTTCAAACTTGCTATGCAAAATGTCACCCTTTTTATGTATGTTGGCAGTAATTAACTTTATATTGTAAAATTTCCAGCTGTTGTTTTTGGTGGGACAATCATTCCTCTAAAAATCATTATCATCATCGCACTTGGGGCCTACTTCTGGACTCAAACAATACCTTGTAAAGACTTCTTACACCTTCTGTCTCGATTAATAATTACTCTGTTTGCAAACTTATTTTGCTATCAATGTATGTGGAAATGCAGTTTGGCTCCCAGGAGCTGAATCCATCGGTGAGCTCCCAAGGAGGGTTCATGTTGAGAAACCGTATACTCTTTCGGATGTGACCGTGATACGATCCCGCAACAACAGCCAGGACCAGACCACCAGCCGGACGTGACAGCAGTGGCGAAGGAGGCGCCGACGATACTCAGGGGTAATAGTCTCAAGGTGCTGCCCCAATCGTCCATCGCGACGACGAAGCCAAAATGAAACGTCCGACCGCCGGAGAAACTCGGCGACTTCGTCGCCAAGTAGTTCACCAGTGAAGAAGATATTTTATGTTTTATTTTCTTGATTCTATTTTTGATTTTATATCCTTTTCTAATATTTATGGTAAAAGTATATTTGGCGGCCATGCCACCTTAGTGGTCTCTGGACTATTCGTCGATATTGTGACCAGAAAATTGTTGGAATCTGAATTTGTATGGCCTTCCTAGAGGCATACTTATTTTGGTTTTGGCAGTTTCGAGATACATAAATTGTTTTGTGTTTGTTTGCGATTATGTATCAAGCATAATATGTGATAAATAGTTTTATTTCTTCTCAGCCAAATTCTTAATAATGTCTGCGAACCTTAAAGAAATCAAACTCGAATGCTAAAATTATGTAGACTGGAAATGTAAATGGATAAGATTTTCATTGCTGAAAACTTAAAGTTTGTATTCACCAATTCATGTCCTCTATTTCCTTGACAAAATTCTATAAAGAAAGTTTAAGAATGCATTTTATGCGTGTACTTGACAAGTTCTTTGAGATAGAATGTCAAACTACTTTCTTTTAAGTAGTAAGACACGTCTTGGTTTATATTGATGAAAGAGGAATATCCAATAAGGACGATGTCCAGATTCTATTGGAATATCCACGAGAGATAGAATATTTTGAGGAATCTTCTGATTCAGTTACTCAAATAGTTTCTACACTCAGTTCTTCGTCAAATGTAATAGGAAGTGATTGTATGAAGGTTGTTACTTAAAAGTTGGAAACCTTCTACATGATATTCACTTTATTACTAATAGAGGAAGAAAACATGATAGATGACAAATTCGTTAAAGCTGCATCTTTCTTATGTCTTAGTTCAATCGAACAGAAGACTAGCAATGGAAATAGGGAAGAGTTGAATTGTCATCAATGTCTGTTGAAAGCAATTAGGTGAAAAGGCAAAGTGAAGATGCATTGTAAGTCGGATTGACCTCTTCTAAAGAAGGACAATGACTTAGATAACAATGTAACTTCTAAAGGAGAGATCTTAATCCAGTTGGGCAGTTGTTGCAGTGGGAGCTATTTATTTATGCTCACTTAATTGTTTTGTTTTGATGTTAGAGTCTTGTTTTATTGGTACAGTCTTGTTTAGAATGAATTTATATTCAGTTTATAAACTTGTTTATGATTAAGCGATGTTCGATGTTATTTTATAATGCGTGCATTATTAAGAAATGTGATTCGAGTATCTATCATAGTACCATAGAAAAATAAATTATACATCATAGTATCTAAACAATATAAATGCAACAAGATTGAGTTTCGAACAACAGTTCAACTTCTTAAACAATGAATGATAAAGTATTTATGGCACTTAGTTATAAGACCAAGAAAGTACTTAATTATTGTTCAAACTGATTTTTGTCTAACTCAAGTGACTATCGAGATTTTAAAAACTTGCTTGTTAAATAGCTTGAAAGTCAAGTAAGTCTGGTTGATGCATTATAAGTTAGAATCCGTTGGTGGTTCAAGGGATTCAGAATACTTATAGAGATGCAACATAGAAATACTAGTAAGTCTCAATGGTCTACACCATAGGAGACAAGTGATGAGTTAAAATCAGTAGTGGGAGTTAAATCCTAGTTGACTACTCCAAGCATTCTTCTAAAGAATGAGATAGTCATATAAGAAGATATCGAAGTCCCTTTAAGACGAGTTCGATAAGTGAACAGTTGTACCCAATGATACCTTATCATTGATGGGATATGCGTTGGAAACAACGAGTTTACCTTAAAGAAACTACCATAACATCAGTACCTTCTACAACACACGAGTTGTGGACTAGAGGCTAGTCTAGTCCAACACATCTCAAGGTGTCGAGCTATTCCAACATATGTCTTGGAAAAGGTATCCAAGTAATTGGAGTTGTGTACTGAGTTATGTTTTAAAGTTATCCCAAATGATAGAAATGGTATAAGTTCTATATTATTCAAAACTAGAATGTATTTGTTTACATGAATACTAGATTCTTAGATGAAGATTATGAGAAGAACTACAAGCCTAACAAGCATGATAATTCTCAAGATAATGAGAATATCTCTTAACCAAGAAGTCATACCATTAGATACTTATGCACTTAGAAAATCAACATTTGTACCTAAGATTATAAGAGTCATGTCGTAGTGGGAGCGTTCCTTGCGAACATAACAAGTTCATGGATCTAAGAGTCTTTAGACTCAGTTTTAGATCGACTTGAATCTAATCCTTGTAACTACAAGGACGCAATGACTCATTCAGATAATCATTCTTGATAAGATGATAGATTCTGAATAATAATCTAAGATAGACAAGAATATTTGCAAGACTTGCGATACTACTCATAGACTTTTTCAGCCAGTGGGAGCTAGTGGATCTGCAAGTGTAAACATGGATCCCAAAAGGCAAGAATAATGGCAAAGGGTTATATACAGAGAGAATCATATTCTCGGCTGCCATTTTGCCTAAGTCGATATGTATATTGTCTATTGTAGCATACATAAATTAGGATGTATGCATTATGATTTTCAAGACAGCTTTCTTTAGTATAAGTTTTGAGGAGATCATCTGCATGGAACATCTTAATCGTTATGTAATGAAGGGCAAGAAACATGTGATTTGGATGCTTATGTAGACCTTTATGGTATTAAGCAAGTATCTAAATCATAGAATATGCGTTTCATTAATTTGACAAGTGCCCTTAAACAGAGCTACAAGTACAAGAAAGTTGAAAGTGCACTATATATGGTATTCTTGGTACTCTACGATGATGACATCTATAAAAGTTGATAAACAACTCAGATGGTTATCTAGCGTAGCAAACTGGTCGTCTACCTAGTTTAAGGATGATGGATTTAAGATAAACTAGTTTCTAAGCATCTAAGTCATTAGATTGCTAGAAAAGGAATGTTAAGTTTTCTTAAAGAATCCTACATCTAAATCATACTTAGACACTCTAGCATTGAAAATTCCAAGAAAAGGTTTTACTTTTCTAGATGGAATTATCTTGTCTCTAGCCAAGTGTTTTTTAACACTAAATGAGATCAAGAGGAATTGAGACAAGTTTCGTAATTGGAAGTCTCATGTATGCTATGATGTGTATTAAGTTAGATATTAGCTTTGCCATTGGCATAGAAGCTTGATATCATTTTACCATGGCCAAGGACATTGGATTGGGTAAAGAATATACTATAGTACTTGAAGAAGACTAAACGGTATGATCTAGTTTACCAGACATCCATGATATGCCCTTTAGGTTACATCGACTCAAATTGCTATAATTGATCGATGATCGAGCAAGTCATCCTCTGACTATGTGTTAACGTTAGAAATGAAAGAGTGTGATTATATCACGGACTCTATGAAAATTACAAGTGTGGTTTCATTAGAAACTGCTAAGGTAGTAGTTACTCTTAGTAACTTCCTAATAGCTTTGACCATGATTCCGAGTATGCCTATGAGTATTTTATATTATTATAATTACTCTGGTCATGTGTCTAACTCAAGGGAAACACAATCTGATAAGGCTAAGCAATCACATAGAGAGGAAGTATGAAATTAATTAAGGATTAAGTGCGCAGCGAGACATTATGGTTACCAAGATATCATTAGAGAACAACATGTCAGAATTTTTCACAAAATGCGTATATGGCAACATGTTTTACACATGAGGTGAAAAGTTTGGTAGTTCGATGTATCATGGTCCGAGACCTGCTTAGAGTATAAGTGGGAGAGTTTTGGCAGTGGGTATACTCGAAAGCATGATTTTGAGTATAAGTGGGAGATTGTTAGGATTGGTATACTGAAAAGCATATTTCGAGCATGTGGCACGAATAGAATTGCTTGTATTCAATATATTCTACAATCCACTTTCAACCCAAGGCGAGAAGAAGTAATTTTATCGCATTGATGTTTGCTTGTACATTTATAAGATGTTTCCCAAACATTTAAATGTATAAGAAGCAAATAAGTCTTATTCTTCTGCATAGTAGACTGGTCGTGAACGATGTTCACAGAAGGTGACGCAGTCGGTCCTTTGTAGAAGAGAAAAATAATTTCACAGCCTAGATAAGCTTTGGCTACCTATCGCGAAAGGTTGCAGTGTCAGTCCGCATGTTTCCTTACCTTAGGAAATAAACGACACTGGTGTGGTATAGCACTGAAGGATCTAACAGTTAAGATAAGTCTTTCTTGCTATTTACCGAAAGACGAGGTCTCGGTGATTGTTATTTCTTAATCATTGTTGATATAACATTGAGCATACGATATTGATCATGCACTACTTTGATTTATCAAATGGTGCGAATTTTTCACAATCCAAGAATCCTGATATCTTGGGTAGTGGTGATCCATGTCTAGAGGTGCTAGTATTGTTATTGCAATGAATCGTGTGATGGGTGAGTCCAGTTTGATAATATCCTCAAGAGGTGTTCGAAAAAGGTTTTATTATTCAGAAACCCGGCCGGTTGGAATTTATTCCAGAATAATAAATAAAGATTTTGAACTAGACAACTCTTGGAAAAACATATTAATTAATTAAAGTCAAATAGCAGACTTAAATTAATTAATGGATATTTATATCTTAAACACGGGAAATAATAAATTAAAGAGGTAAAGCCCAAATTACTCGTAATTTGGGATTGGACGGGCAGTCAATATTATTATACTATAGTGGATGATAATAATATTCTGTTAGGACTTATATTAAATTGAGGCTCAATTTAATTAGTGAAAGTTCAATAGGTGTGGCCCAAGTCAAACCTCCATGGATCCCTAATCTGGCCCATCATAACTCTATATAAAGGAGACTAAATAGAAGACTATTTTAATGAATTTTATCACTAAATTTCGTGCTCCCTCTCTCCAGAGGAGACGAAAATTTTCATTCCCTTCTGGTGGGAATTCAATCTTCTGACGAGCTTTGCCCACCCAAAGGTCATTATCTGAGTTCGGGATACAGATTAGAAGATTCCTGGTTGAGTACGAAGATCTTCACGTGGAGAAGGCTCAAGCAATCGTCGATTCTTTAGAGAATCGGATCGGTAATTCTGAACCGTATAATTAATTAATTAGGGTTTAATTTCCTTAAGCATGAATTTATGTGCGTTCTTGAATGCAATTGATTGTTTAACATGTGGTTAATTGATCCTATAATCAGTCAAATAGATCTGGATGCATGATTTATTTGTTTATGCATGACTTCCGATGTGCAAGGGGCACCAATCTCCAGCAGTTTGCATACTTATTGATACCGGCAGCGATAGGGATTTTATGCATCCACGGATCGCCGAGAGCTTACATCTACCGTTATCGCAAATACGCCCCTTTAGGGTGTACGTAGGGAATGGTGAGGCCCTACTTTGCACTCATGTATCAAGGCAAACGCAGGTGGAAATTCAAGGCAGTGTGTTCATGGTGGACCTTCATATTTTTTCGGTACACGGCCCCGACATCACTTTGGGGATGGACTAGTTGGAGTCCTTAGGCAAGGTCACCGCAGATTTCGCAGGGAAAATATTGGAATTCAAACACAAGGATAAACCGATCACTCTCAAAGGAATGCTTACTCCACCACGAAAGATCAATCTGCACTCTCTAGCAGCACTAATACCTTATCAAAACAACCTGGAGTGTTTTGAAACTTTCCTTTTGGAGCCGGAGGTAGCCTCGTCGACGCCAGCAGGGCGCGAGGACTTACCTGCGGATTTACCGCAAGGAGTAGCATCGGTCCTAGAGCAGTTCAGACCAGTGTTCGTCGTGCCGGAAGGGATGCCGCCTACTAGGCCATACGATTATCGCGTTCATCTGTTACCAGGGACACGCCCGGTAAACGTACGACTGTACCGTTACCCTTATTTCCAAAAGAATGAGATTGAACGCCAAGTCAAGGAGATGCTCGATCAGGGTATTATTCAAAGGAGCAGCAGCCCACTTTCGTCCCTAGTGCTCCTCATCCGCAAGAAAGATAGCACTTTCTGTTTCTGCATCGACTACCGTGATTTAAACAATGCAACAGTTCCAGACCATTTCCCTATCCTGACTGCAGACGAGCTTTTTGACGAAATAGGGAAGGCTCGGGTTTTCACAAAACTAGATCTGTGCTCATGATATCATCAGATCAGAATGCACGACGAGGATGTTTTTAAAATGGCGTTCCACACTCATGACGGTCACTTTGAATTTCTAGTTATGACTTTTGGTCTGACGAACGCCCCTTCCACGTTCCAAGCTGCAACGAATGCCATTTTTCAACCTATGCTAAGAAAATTTGTCATTGTGTTCTTCGATGATATCCTGGTTTACAATCTGAGGTTCATGGACAACACTTCACGACGAGGATGTTTTTAAAATGGCGTTCCACACTCATGACGGTCACTTTGAATTTCTAGTTATGACTTTTGGTCTGACGAACGCCCCTTCCACGTTCCAAGCTGCAACGAATGCCATTTTTCAACCTATGCTAAGGAAATTTGTCATTGTGTTCTTCGATGATATCCTGGTTTACAATCTGAGGTTCATGGACAACACTTGTCCGCAGTCCTCACGGTCCTGATGGAGAACAGTTTTTTCGTAAAATTGTCCAAGTGCTCTTTCTGCAACTCGACTGTCGAGTACCTGGGTCATCTTATAGGCGAGGGATTGTTGAAAGCCGACATGAAAAAAATTGATGCTATGACGGCATGGCCTAAACCGAAGAATGTGAAGCAACTCCGGGGATTTCTGGGATTGACCGGCTACTACCGCCGTTTTATAGCCCAATAAGCCTTCATCGCTGCCCCGTTGACTGATTTGTTGAAAAAGGATGCCTTTGATTGGTCTCCCACAACAGAGACGAGCTTCACGAAATTGAAAGCGGCTATGACCACTGCGCCGGTCCTACGCCTACCCGATTTCGACCATCCATTTTGTATTGAGACAGATGCTTCTGATATGGGGATTGGCGCAGTTTTACTACAAGATAATCACCCAATTGCCTATTTTAGTAAGAAGTTGGGACCCCGTCTCTGGGTCGCGTCGACGTATCACAAAGAGTTGTACGCCATTTTGGAGGCAGTGCAGAAGTGGCGCCAGTATTTACTTGGGCACGAGTTCGTTATCCAGAGCGAGAGTTGCTCTAGCAGGTGGTGCAGACTCCGGACCAATAGTTATACGTGCGAAAACTTATGGGCTACAAGTTCACTATTGAGTACAAAAAGGGGAGTTCGAACCGTGCGGCAGACGCTTTATCTCGTCGCGAAGAGGCTGGCTCGGTCGAAATGGAATTCGACAAATCAGAGTTGACGGACACCGAGGGGAATGCAGGCATCGATTCAACCCTGTTGGCGGCGGCAGCTCATCCAGTTCCACAATTGCTGGAACTACTACGCCGCGGGACTGCCTCATCTCCGGAGATGAGGGAAATTAAGAAGGACATCAAGGAGGGTCGAGCGCTGCCTCACTTATCATTGGTGGACGGGTTGGTATATTACCATCGCAGGATCTTTTTCAGCTCGCGATCGTCGGCGAGAACCACTATTTTGACCGAGTATCATAGCTCGCCTTCGGCGTGGCATCCGGGGTTCGAACGGATGCTTAAGAGGATAGCAGGTGGGTTCTTTTGAAAGAATATGAAGAAGGAGGTACGGAGATTTGTTGAAGCTTGCGTGGTGTGCGAAACGACTAAGTATTCAACTCAGAAACCTGCAGGCCTACTGCAGCCGTTACCGACTCCCACGCAGATATGGGAAGACGTCTCCATGGATTTCATCACCGGCCTTCCGCAGTCCCGGGGTTATACCTCGATTATGGTAGTTGTGGATCGATTGTCTAAGTATGCGCATTTTGCGCCCTTGCCAACACCGTGGTCCGCCATCATGGGTTCCCAAAAACCTTGGTCTCGGACAGCGACTCGGTATTCTTGAATCAAGTTTAGGAGGATCTTATGCATCTGAGCGGCATTAAGTTGAATTTTACAACGGCTTATCACCCACAGTCGGACGGCCAGACGGAGGTCCGCAACCGAGGCTTGGAGCAGTATTTGAGGGCTTTCACCGCTGACCGGCCGTCGAAATGGGCGAACTTCTTACCTTGGGCGGAACTGGCCCTGAACTGTTTCCATCATGCCGGCTTAGGTATGTCGCCATTCAAAGTGCTATACGGCCGCGAGCCACCAAAGCTGATTTTCGCCCCTCCACCGGCTACGATGCCTCCATCAGTGGCAGAAATAATACGCGAGCGGGGGGGAGCTGTTGGTAGACTTGTGACGCAATTTAGAACGGGCACAGCAGCGGATGCGCGAATCAGCAAATAAATATTGTCGCCATGTGGAGTTCGTTGTTGGCGACATGGTTTTGTTGAAATTGCAACCGTATAGACAACATTCGGTAGCAAAGCCACTGTCTGCAAAGCTGGCGCGACGCTATTATGGGCCATTTGAGGTGCTGGAGCGTATCGGACCGGTGGCTTATAGGCTACGGCTTCCGGAGGGTAGTAGAATTCATAATGTATTCCATGTCGGCCTCCTCCGGGCGTTTGTAGCTGGAAATGGGGATGAGCCGTAGATAACACAGCCATCGGAATTCTTCAGGGACAGACCAGTAGTGTATTAGTAGTGTGTCCGGTGCGAGTGTTGGATCGGAGGATGCTATTGCATGATGATCGACCGCAAGAGCATGTGCTTATTCGATGGTCGGATGGATCAGAATCACCGACGTGGGAGCCTTTGGAGCTAGTGCGTAATCAATTTCCAAATGTGCTCCTTGAGGACAAGGAGGTCGCTATCGAGGCGGGAGTTGATATGATCCCGCAACAACAGCCAGGACCAGACCAGCAGCTGGACGTGATGATACGCTCGGATTTTGCACTATTTTAAGGCCGTTATTTGATCCGTTTTTTATGTCAAAGTCACTCTACACGTTCATTATTTACATGTTTTGTCTATTTTGGTATTTTGACGTGTTTTGTTAGAAATGTGGATAATTGAGCCGAAAAAGGAAGCCAAAACGCAAAGTCTTGAAAGAGAAGTCTCGCCCGGAGACCGCTGGAAGTTGTGTGGCGGTCAACCGCCGAGGAAACAGACTCTCTGGACTCCAACGCGGCGACCGCCGGCCAAGGTGCGGCGTCCCGCCGGAGAAAGGTGGCGAATTCGAGATGCCCTAGATCAGTGGCGGATCCAGGAATTTATATTCAGGGGTATGAGTCATATGGTAAATTATTAAAACATGAACTTTTTGTGTATAATTGATATAAGAAATATAAAAAAACAATCAGATAAATAGTGAAAATACAATTGAAAATGGTAAAAAGTCAAAATGATCTTGATGAGATTCGAACTCAGGCTGGGGATATGCTAGGCAAGGACTCTTACCACCTGTGCTAAGTTACCATATTCTAACTATGTATACATATAATATACTAATATTGAAATTTTTGGGGGATCATTCGAACCCCCGTGTTACCACCTCCCTCCGCCACTGTCCTAGATTTGCTCCAAGATTTACCATATTTTGAAGATCTTTTCCTTCTACAACAAAGATTGGTTTTCCCCTATAAATAAGACCTCAAGCTTCATCAAAAAGAGAGAGCTTCTACTTGCAAAATAATTCATAGAGATCAAGAGCTAGAGTACTTCACTTGTGCAAGGAGTTGGAGAAGGATTTTAAGAACATCAAGAACGACAATGATTCAACCTACGGGTTTTATTTGCTTTAGTTTTATGTTCAATTGTCTTCCCTTCAATCTATGTATTTAGCTTATTTCATCATGTGTAACTAAACTCAGAGGATTATAGGGATGTGTTAGTAACGACTTTGGTTATACAATTCCAATTTTCTATTTAATATCCGTTTTGTTTTTACTTTGTTTCTTCCCTAAGTAGTTTTGATGCTGCATGATTGAGTGACACAATCTTGTATGATTTAATATAGCTTGCTTCATAACTGTGACAGAGTTCTAGCGAGTTAGATTCACTTAGTAGACGCTACAGTTAGCTTCCCTTAAAACGGCACTGTTAATTGAGAGTGAGGACTTTTCAAGGGTCTTAGGAGTTTTATGGAGTTACGTGTTAGGATTGACAACCCTAATTTTGTAATCAACGTTTGCCTCGCATGAGCATAAACTAGGTGACTCGTTCTATCAAAGTAATAATTGTGCTAGGGTATTGTAGTTTGCAACTTGTATAACTATAACTGTGAACGCACATCCCTGGGATTCCCTTATCTCTATCAATTATCTCTGTGTTTTATTTGCATTTAGTTGTTACATGCTTTTTATTGTTTATAGTTTTCAAAAGTTTTTCAAAACCTACTGCTTTTCCAGATAGTAATTGAGTCTTAGTAGAGTATAGACACTTTGTGTTTGCCTTCTCCGTGTTCGATATCCGGTACTGACCTTTGGATGTACTCCCTCCGTCCCAAGGAAGATGACCCCTTTCTTGGGCGGCACGGGATTTTATGCAAATTTATTTTGTGTGTTAAGAGGAGAGAGTAAAGTAAGAGAGAGTGAATAAAGTAGAGATAAAGGTGTTTCCATTTTAAGTAATGGGTCATCTTAGCTGGGAAAAACTAAAAAGGAAAGTGGGTCATCTTCAATGGGACGGAGGGAGTACTATATATACTCTGTATACTTGCAGGTTTATTTAGCGCTAAAAAATAGTGCATCACGTGACAGCAGTGGCGAAGGAGGCGTCGACGATACTCAGGGGTAAGAGTCTCGAGGTGCTGCACCAATCGTCCATCGCGACGACGAAGCCAAAATGAAACGTCCGACCACCGGAGAAACTCGGCGACTTCGTCGCCAAGTAGTTCGCCAGTGAAGAAGATATTTTATGTTTTATTTTCTTGATTCTATTTTTGATTTTGTTTCCTTTTTGAATATTAGTATCTTTATTATTTATTTTTGGTATTAAGTGCCGAGCATAATTATAAGCTCCGTTTCAGGTTTTCTTTGTTGATTCTTTCCTGATATGAATAGGATTAGGTCGAATCAACCCTAGGGTCCTTAGTCTATAAATAGGGCTTTTGTTCATTAACACAATTATGAATGAATTATTATTTGCCCACAAATCTTGTGAATTATATATCTATCAACTCTAGTTCTCACGTTGCCCAATGGAGGAACCGCGCACAACCTGAAACTATCGTTTCCGCTGACCCACGCTGAGCGCCAGAATACTTTTCGATCGACGCAGACGCGTTGCCGATCGCCGTTAAGGAGAAGGTCCTTAACAGACCGTTGTTAGCTTGGAAGTAAGATTCATCATGGGGTTTCTCGGCGGGATGTGGTTCTTGATCTACAAATTCCGAAGAAGGCATTTGTCCGCGTACGAGGAAATAGAGAGCTTTCTACAAAGTGACAACCATCTATCCCCCTATCAGGTACTCCTACTCGGACATAAAGAAGATGACTAGAAATATCCGAGAAAAACTAGGTGAAGGTGGTTTCGGCTCAGTTTCCAAAGGAAAGCTTCGAAGTGGCCATTACGTAGCAGTCAAGCTCTTAGAAAAAGCCAAAATAAATGACAAAGATTTCATCAATGAAATCGGAACAATTGGGAGGATCCATCATGTCAACGTTGTCAAACTTGTTGGATATTGTGCAGAGAGATCCAAGCGTGTCCTCATTCTCGATTTCATGCCAAATGGCTCTCTTGACAAGTACATATTCAACCCAGAAAAAACATCCTCATTGGATTGGGATACAGAATTCATGATTGCAGTTGGAGTGGCTCGAGGGATTAAGTATTTGCATAGTGGTAGTGATATCAAGATCTTGCATTTTGATATCAAGCCTCATAATATAATTCTTGATGACAAGTTTCTCCCCAAGGTTTCACGATCGCCCTTCTAGGGCTAATAAATTCGGACGATCGCGACTTAAGGGAACTTAAAGAGACGAAGAATAAGACTAGGGTTTAATCAAAAAGTTTGACCATCCATAAATGTGATAAATAAAAAAGCCATAATTTAATATTTTTCCCAACAAGCAAGCCTTAAAATCAAATAAAAACTCTAGAGAGGTTCAAATTCAATAATAGTGTAAGAAAAGAACTAAAGACTCTAGCGGAAACGTTCAAGAGGAGTGACGTCATGTATTGAGACACGGCGACACCAAAAGTCTAACTATCATCAAAAGATTCATAATTCATTTTATGCTCAACAACCGCCAACGCTCGTCGCCGTTCAACCTGCACATAAGAAAAACACATGTAGGGCTGAGTATTTTGAAATACCCAGTGGGCTCATGCCAAAACATTTTAATAGATTATGGCACCCTTACCATAGTGAACTCGAGTTTTTGCAGTTATCAAAAGAAAATTAAATATCATCGAGTATCACAAAAATAATTTCATAGACTGGTCAGTCAAACAATTCCCCAATTTCCTCATAAATTTCCACAATCACAACATTTCCATGGTGCGATGAAAGTGTGGCCACACTTTTCACCCACGAGACCGGCCAACTAGCAAGGACGGCTCCCGATCCCACCGTGTACACTAGCCTAGTAGGGTTTGCGGCCCTACTCAGACCCGAATTCGTTTATACATATCCATAGCCCAATGGAGCGAACTCTCAAACTAGGCATCAGACGCACAACATCATCAAAACAATCACAGGCATGGCATGACAGTTTAAACCACCCTTATAACACCATAATCAATATTTTGGAAATAAAAGAGTTTAGTGAATAAAGCCCACGTTGACTGCTTAGATCTCAAGTATGTTTCTTCCTTTTGTTATCTTGCTTCGCAACCAAGGTTTCACCTTTTGATCACATATGCACATATCATGTATTAGTTTCAACATCAACTCCTAAATCATGCATGTCCCAACGCTTCCCCTTTTTCCCATCGATCCGGTTTATTTTATCATTCAAAATCAACACATGCTCACCATATAAATTTATACACTCGACAATCTTAGATCTGTCATCAACTTATGTCACACATGAGCGTTATTCACACGTCACATACACACATACGCACGCACACACGCACATGCACTTTCTATATACCAATTATCCCACTTTCACTCAATCTAGATGCATGAGGGTTCAAGAACACCGATTAATCGGTTAGATAAGAAAAGAGGAAATCAAGGTACCTTTTCTTGATGAAACAATCAGTAGAAACAAAGTATACTCTTGGTTCTTCAACAATTTCTTGGGTTTCAAAATCGAATCTCCTCAAAAGATAGAGAAATCTTGGAGGGAAGTGGAAGAAAATTGAGAGAAGTGGAGAGGAAAAGAGGCGTGTGGTATGAGGGAGGGGGCGAAAATTGTGATGCTAGGGTTAGGGTTTTTCTCTCTCCTATTTATAGAGTTCAATAAAATCTCTAGGTAATTAAATAGAATATTTGGGAAGATTTGATTCTCAACAATTAAATAAAATAAAATAAATATTGTGAAGTAGAGAGGAAGAAAAGTGGCATGAAATAGGGAAGAAAGATAAGGAATTTTCGAGTTCTGGGCTATTTAATTAGCCTAGGATTTAATTTGGTATTTTCACGGAGTAGAATAAAATATCACGGAGCAAAATAAAATAAAAGAAAATCTCCCATGTAGAAAGGAAAAAGGCGTGGACTTAAGGGAAGGGAAATAGGCGAGATTTTGCCTATTAAATGGTTGTGGGATTTGATTTAAAACTTGCTTGGGGAAGAAGATGTCATGGAGTAGAATAAAAATAATTATTTCCTACCATATATAGGGTAATAGGCGAAAATTATGGGAATTTCTCATAAGGAATAAATCCTAATTATTATTTGAATTAGGGTAAGGCAAGATTTCCCTAGATATGGTAAGATTTGCTAGGATATTTGAATTAAAGTATGGAAGGGAACAAATAAGGAATCAATTAAACAAATAAAATAATTCCAGTCTCCCATAAATAGGAGATTTCGAAAATCTCCATGTGTAAGGCATAGGGGTCGAAATTTTCATGAAGGAATAAGGAATAATTGGGTTTTGTATTTAATTTGGAATAATAACCCAAGCAAATAAATTAAGTCCGAAAAAAAAAATTCCCTCCAATAATATAAAGAGGTCGAAAATTCCACAAAAATGTGGTTATGGTATTTATGGATATATTCTAAGAATCTCACTCACCCTTAAACAAATAATTCACCACATAATTTCACCTTTAAATCAAATATTCATAAGCCACGTCATATACTCAACGAGTTTGACTTTTCAACCCAAGCCTCAACCCTAGACACAACTTGGTCATAAGAGCTCATGTAATAAATTCACTCATCATTTAATTCACGTCTCCCACATCATCGATAGTATTAAATAAAAAAAATTCTACGGCTCTGAAATTAGGGTTCGAAATTTCGGGATGTTACACAATGTCTCCGATTTCGGGCTAGCAAAGTTATGCTCGGTAGAAAAGGACACAGTGACGATGACTGCTGCAAGAGACATTATAGGCTATGTTGCTCCGGAACTCATCAATAGATAGTGTCTCACAAGGCCGATGTATATAGTTTTGGGATGTTGTTGATGGAGATAGTGGGCGTAAACAGAGAGTTGAGGGGAAACAAAGATGATTCAACCAAGTATTTCCCAGATTGGATATATGATTGTATTAACAAAGGCGAGGGGCTTGTAACTGGAGAGGCAGAGAATAATAAAATTGAAGATGAAAATGTGACTGGAAAGAGTGTTCTTGAGAAGATGACAATAGTTGGTCTATGGTGCATACAAATTAATTCAGATAATCGTCCATCAATGAACACAGTGTTGGAGATGTTGGAAGGTGATATAGAAGATTTGAAGATTCCGGAGCATCCATCTCGCTTAGTTAACGAGGACAAGAGTTGGGCTGCAGATTTCAGCTGTTTCTGTATCACAGTTGGATTATGACAATGTTAGTGTCATTGAGATTAGTATAGCTTGAATCCGTATTATCCGATGTTGTGATGTTTTTTTCTTGAAATGGATGGGCATCTTTAGTCCTCCATCAATCTCATGCTTGTATCAAATTTGTTGTCCCAATTTCCTTTTCAATTTTAGTGTGTGTTTGGCATTATGGAATTGAGAACTTGGATTTAGAAATGTAGCCTCCATCACAACGAGTTTGGTGCCAACTCCAAGTGGTGGCCAGACAAAGAACCAACCGTGACCAACGAGGACGTTGACCTTAAGGGTGGTTGATTGTTATGGACTCAATGGACTGCATCAGTTGTGAGACAATTGGTGTGAGACATAGGACTAAATGGACGCTCACTCGTAGCATACTAATCTTTTGAATGAGTCCTCCTGTTTGTTTAGTCTCCAACAGATACACACTTATAAATTCTACTGTAAACATTTACACCCCTTTTAGAATTCTTAATTCTCTTCTTTGAATCAAACTCTGTTATCAACTCCTTCAGCTCTCTTTTGGAGTCTTGATGGTCGTTCTTCTATCCGGAGTTCCTAATGTCCGGTAACTCTGTACCATGAGCAACAGATTCACCAAAAAGAGAATCGTGAAGCGGATGAAAGAAAATCGAAGAAAATACCCCGTGCATTATGGTGATAGCATGGGCAGCAGATTCTCCAATAAGGATTCCAATCCTGATTGAACAGATGAACATTCAATTTCCTCCATCACCTTCACTACTTCAAATATCGTAGGCCTACATTCCACAACTGTGCCAACACAACCCGCTGCCATCTGCAACACTCTCGTCTCCGTACCTCAGACAAGCGACATCCACCAGCTCCGCAGGCAATTCATGAGTATGATTAACAGATCGAACCAGCTCAGGTAGTGATGCAAAATCTTGAGATGATTCTCCATAAAAAAGTTCGAGCAGCACAACTCCAAAACTATAGACATCAGAAGCCTGTGACACTCTCCCCGTGTTTTTTATTTCCAGGGCACAGTAGACCGAATCTAGTACACGTGGCAGCCTCTTGGGACTTATCAGATTTGCCGATCCAGCATCAAAGGCCACAATGGCATGATTTTGGTCATTGAGGAAAATATTGGAGGTTTTATATTTCCGAGCACAAGATCCTGATCTTGTCCGTGGACGTGAGCGATACCTCTTGCTGCTCCAAAAGCAATCTTGACTCTGGTAACCCAGTCATCGCCTCTTATCCTTACAAAATCAGCATAAACACATTCAGAAACAGCTAATGTATTTCCTACATTAGAAACAGAATTATCTCTGTCAACTCAATAACAAGATTCAACATACCATGTAGCGAAGATATGCAGCCTTGAGTGTAATAATCATACAACAAAAGCTTTTCATATCTTGAATAGTAAAAAGCCTTTAATCTACCGATATTCGTGTGATTCATTCTTCCAAATAACTCCACATGCTTCTGAAAATCTTTGAATGTTGGATTCACATATTTACATCTCTTCACCACAACTATACTTCCATTGTCGAGTGTTATCTTGTAACTATTCCCGAACGATCCTTTCCCAATCACCTCAGCAGCAGAAGCCTCCAGTAAATACTCGATCCCACATACGGGATCTACATTAACATCCTCAAGAAATACAAGTTTTACTTCCCAGCTCGTTGAGTCCAAAGAGCGACTCACTCGGTTCGATATGTCAATATCCGCCAACAATCTCCACTACATCAGATATTTTAGGTCTCTTTTTTGCTGAATTAGCCACACATTTAACTCCTATTTGCAACATTTTAATCATATGTTCACTAATGGAAGGATGCTTCAATAGAGCGGGATCGAAAACGTTAGCAGCCCTCTCGTTAGTTTTAACTGAATTAACCAGTTTGACTAGGTTAACAGCTGCAGGATTCTTTCTGGTTAGAAGCTCGAGTAGCAGAATTCCTAAGGTATACACATCTGACGAAGTTGGTTTGAGTCTTGTTTTCGTCATGTTTGACAAGACGAAATCGCATACACAGCCGTATAGTTGTTGATTGAGAAAAATATTTGATGCCTTAATGTTTCCATGGACAAGCATCCCACCAAATTTTTTATGTATTTCAGCAATGCCCTTCGCTGCACCAATGGCAATTTTTACTCTGGTTTCCAATCTACATTTGCCGTTTGGCCTGTGAAACATGATACGATACATAAGATACGAGACACAAGGAACATAGAACAAATCGAGCTAACTTGATAAAACTGAACTAGAAAATGAATATTAACAATACGCCACATCCGAAGAGGAGAGCGCTACACACAGCAAACTAAACATGCAAGCACAATAAACTCACTCAATGCAGCATCAAAACTAAGAAGCAAATACAACAAAAAATTTAAACCCTTCAATAAGGAGCAAGGAAATTAAATTTGAGTTGAACCTATGGAGTTTTAACATACCATGTAACAACGAATGCACACTGTCGTTACTGTAATAATCAGAAGAATAATAAGCTCTTAACGCGACCACATTTTCGTGCCTAACATCTCCAAGAATCTCCATGATCCACCTGAAATCCAGTTCAGAGATACGCTCTGACTCGAGCCTCTTCACCACAAATCTTGGCTGATCATCGATCATAGCCACGTACGCACTTCCAAAGGTTCCGGCCCCAAGCAACTTCACAGAAGCCAAGGCTGCATCTTCGACATCAACCAGAACCAGCTTGTGTGATCTTGAAATTTCGAAGCTCGGATCGCCAAAGGAGAAGACAGATACGAAGCACCGGAGAGGGTGCTGGAAGATCGATGGCAGAGTTCCCATATCTGCTGCTTCTTCATAGCAGCAGCCACCAGCCTCTCCCAGTTATCATAAATTGATTATGTTATGTGCTTTGAAGCCAATGGATTCCATTGTTTGATATAGAAATTGAAAAAATTGATGTTATGAAATGACAAATTAGATGATGCCAATGTCATTGGCTCGTTTCAATTTAAAAGTGAACATGCCAATAAAGTTGGTGTCTTTCAATACTGGTATTGAAAGACGTCTTTTCTACAGCTGTCGTTACTTACGAATACGCCAATATGATTGACATGTTACTCGTGTTGCATAAATATGAACACATTATTATGCATCTTATTACTGAAATCCATGTAGTACTTACCAATGATAACACAGCATATCCCATAGCGCGGCCCATAGAGCTGAACGAGATTGTAAAAACGACAGAAACTTTCAACCAGCTATGTTCATAGGGCAAGGAACCATGGGTCGAGTATTTAGAGCGTGGATCGATGAGCACACCCTCATTGCTTCGAATCCTGGGTCTGGAATGGCTGTTGCAGTAAGGGATTTCGTGCAACGCCGGGATTGGTTGGTAGGTTTGTGTTTCCGAAGATTACTTTCTTAGTATTAGCAACCTTTTGAGCTATGTTACTAATCATAAATGACTTGTGTAGAAAAAAATTGATTATTTGGTGCAACTTAGTCATCCGAACTTGGTCAGCTTTGTCGGCTACTGCACGGAGGAAAACAGCATGATGTTGGTTTTCGAGTTCATGCCCAATGGAAGCTTGAGGGATCACTTGTTCACAAGTAACTTGCATTCAAATACATGAACTTTGAGTTGTTTTTGGTTTTGCTCGCGTGCTTAAAATATACGAACTGTACTCGTTTTCACTTGAACTCTTAAACTTGTCTTAGTTTAAGAGTTGAATTTTTTGGTTCAGTTTAAAGCATAGAATCTGCAGAAAAGTTGGGCTTGCTCTTTCTTCGTTCGAGCTGTGAAAGCAATGCTGCTAACCAAGATAGACTGATTGAAGTTGGTTTGTATTTGCTGCTTTGAGATTATTGTTGAGATTATGTAGAAGCTTTCAACTCTGGTCCGTTATTGCCACGGCTAATCTCTCCAATTTGGATTGCTTTTTTGTCCAATAATTCAGGTTATCATATTATATGATTCTGGAATGTGCATGTGCGTTTCGAAATTTATTTTGAACGATATATCTAAATTGTTATCTTAAAAAAATGATATTTGATTATCTATGTTTAATACTCCCTCTGTGAAGGTGTTAAAAGAGGAATTTTAAAAAATATAATCGAAAGTTAGTGAAATAAGGTTAGTGGATGATGGGGTTTAATTTTTGGAAAAAGATAAATTAACAAAAATTGTATATACAATATACCCTTTAATTTTGGTTCTATCTTTTAGGATATAATTTTATGACTAATTTATCCTTATTTAATGTTCGTTATTTTTAACTCTATTAGTTTAGAAACGTAGGGATGTAATCAATTGCTAACTAATTACCAATCCCAAATTGAGACCAATTTTTAACCATTAGATTAGAAGATCTTGTGGTTAATATAATGTCAAGTGTAATATATTTTAAATTTAAATAATTATTAATTAAATTAAAAGGGTATTAATGTCAAATCCTATATGTAGTAATTATAACTAACTACTTTCTCTCTCCTCAAAATCATCTTAAATCTTTAAATTTACGTAACTTTCTCAATTTAAATTATTTTTATCGCAAAAATATATCAAATTAAAGATAATTTAATAAGGATTCCAACGAGATCTCAATTGCATATGTTCCGACGATGTTCGGGTGATGAAATTTGATAAATTATATTTCAATTTTCGTATATGTTGATAAACAGAAATTATTTTCAACAAATGCAACAAAAAAATCTCAATATATTGTATACAAAATCTCAATATTATACATGTCCAATCTCAATAAAAATGTGTTGATATTTTCTTGTCCTTGTGTTGATATTCTAATGTCATATTGTTGATATTTGTAATACACAATGTTGATATAAAAAAACACTCACGAAAATTATCATATGATAACATAATGACGATATTACTCTTTTGTTGATATTTTGTCTACTATTTATTGAGATTTTGTAAGCTTTAGACGATAAAATATTAAATATATATACATGTAGTCACTTTTTAAGAATTACTCAATAATAAATTAGTTGAACGTGAATGACTATTATTATTTCAATTTAATATTTATTATTATTATTTTTATTA
This sequence comes from Salvia hispanica, assembly GCF_023119035.1. Taxonomy (NCBI): domain Eukaryota; kingdom Viridiplantae; phylum Streptophyta; class Magnoliopsida; order Lamiales; family Lamiaceae; genus Salvia; species Salvia hispanica. The sequence continues at coordinate 43,063,320 of NC_062965.1, forward strand.
TTATTATTATTATTATTATTAGTATTATTATTATTGCTATTATAGATAAGTAAACCGACTTAATTATCATAAATTGGTTGGATGATAGTACAAGAAATTAAGTACTTAGTATATATACTATAGTTATTTTTATAATTTACAATTTAAGAGTCATTCGATTTGAATGATATTATCATTTTAATTTATATTTGATCATACTCTATATAAGTAGTCATTTTGTTAATATTTATTTTTTACTATTTTATATTCATTTCAAAATTTTGAGTAATGATATACAATACTCAAAGAAATCGATGATATTTAATTAGTTGGATGAGATACTAATCAATTAAGTATATTTACAAATAGTTATTTTTATAATTTATGTAATTTTTATTACACAATGAAATAGTTTGTTTTTAATAACTATTATTGTTTTAGTTTAACTTTTTATTACTGATTAATCAAAATAATAATTTTCAACTAGTTGGACGGTAATGCTAAAAATTAAAATGAAGGGTGTTTATAGTAGTAGAAATTAAGTACATATACAAGTAGTTGCATTTGTATTTATAATTTTTAGAATTTTTCAATCATGAAATAGTTCGATGCAAATAAAAATTATTTAAATTATTTTTTAAATATCATGTCAATTTTAATTTCATTGCATGATTTTTTATTCTGGATGTTGAGAATACAATGAAATCAACTTAATGGTAATTAATTTTTTTTTCATGGTTTTGAGTCAAAATATTGATTATACAAAAAAAACACGATTAAATGATCATCGATTAGTTTGATGACAATACTAACAAATTAAGTAAATATACGTGTGGTTGTTTTATAATTTACATTTTCAAAATTTACTAATAAGAGTATTAAAATTGTTGGATATAAATGACTGTTATTTGTTAATATTCATTTTTTTACTATTTTATATTCATTCCATAATTTTCGAGTAAAGATATACAATACTCAAATAAATCGATGGAATGATATTTAGTTAGTTGGATGGTAATACTAATTAATTAAATATATTACGATTTATTTTTATAATTTGTAATTTTTACTACGTCAATGAAATAGTTTGTTTTGAATAACTATTATTAATTTTGTTTATTTTTTTATTATTGATTAATCATAATAATAATTTTCAAGTAGTTGGATTGTAATACTAAATATAAAAATAATAATATTTAATCAATTGGATAACAATACTACAAATTTAAATACATTATGCGACTTTTTTCTATTGACTACTAACATTTTATATGTCAATTTATTCATTAGATTTGATTGCATAAGGTACACGTATTTGAATGTTGAGAAAATAGAAGAAATTTAATATTCTTCAAATACTTGCCCAATATTTATAAAATTGCATGGTGAAGAACGTGGTAAATTTATCTTTTTAATTTTGATTTAGCTATAATTATGTGGCTTTATAATAGATTGAATTATCTTTAGTAAATGTGCAGTTATTAAACTTAGAAACTCAACCTTCCATAAATAGTTATAAAAGGGTAAATATGTAATGTATTAACTATTGTGAAGGTAAAATACCTAAAACGTTCAATTTTGTATATACAATTTTTGTTAATTTATCACTTCCCTTAATTTTTATAGTAAAATATGAGATGGGATAAAGTTATTGGAATGTGGGATCCATTAACAAAAGTAGTTAAAACTGCAAATAAGACATTTATTGTGGGCGGGCAAAAATAGTAAAATGGGACGTTTATTGATGGAGGGATTACAAACAACAATAATAAATAACACATAAATGAGAACCTAAGATATAACATGTCCCCACTTGTGTGAACCAAGATTCATAGTCCATGTGTGGAACAATAAGAGACTTTAACACGCATCCACATGTGTGGACGGGAATGAGCACCTGACTTAATACGTGAGATAGAATGAGAAGATTTAAGAGGTTTTAACATGCCCCCGCATGTGTTGGCAGGAATGCACATGAGATAGAAGAACAAGATTTCAGAGATTTTAACACGCCCCCGCATGTGTGGGCAAGATTTCACGTTGGACTTCCACATGTGATGTAGAGAAGATAAAAGATAAGAGATACAGAAATTCACCGTCGGCATGAGCATGGCTCTAATACCATATTAGAAATGAGTTATTCACCCTTTTAAAAAAATCTTGTATGGTGAAGGTTTATATGCACTTATATAGCTGACACAGAATCATCACCAAATCGATCGGGAAAAGATTTAAGGGGTTTTTCAAATGACCAAACTTTGTGCCACTTATTAAATTCATTTTTATATTTAGTTCCTACAATTTACAGTTCAATTTAATTTTTACTTTATTATACTCCCTTCATTCTACCATAAATGAATCACTTTCCTTTTTGAGGTGTCCCATCATTTACCATTTTAGCAAAAAATATTACATTTTCCACCTCTTATTATATTCTCTCTTCTATTTAATTCTGTCTTCACTCTTCTACTTTCTCTCTCATACTAGACTGTCTTTCCACATAAAGTCATCGACAACTCTGACTCTTATCTATCTATTATTCATCTCTTCTCTTCATTATTTATGGACCTCACATCACTTTTTACTCTATCTTTTAATGAAGAGACAACACTTGCAACCCTCCATCTCTTAACCATTTCTTCTCTTAACTATTTAGGGTCCCACGAATTTCATTTCATTTTTATTTTTTTCAACAAGTTTGATTTAAAATTATTATAATATTATAAAATTGACATTATTTTTTAAAAAAATAAAAAATGACATAATTCAAATCCTAAAATTACATAATTTAAATTTTAAAATTACTATTTAGTCCTAAAATCAAAATGTTCGGAAAATTAACTACCACACTAAAGAGCTACGCAAGAAAAATGATGCCGGATATCAACTAACGATTGCCAAATCTCATGTGATTGATTAAATCTTCCTATAGTTGGGTGTGGGTGGCGGTATCGCGCGTCATTGCCGTTCCTAATTTCTCGCGCATTTGGAGCGGCACACCCCAGCGTGACTGATTGCTTGCGGTTGAGTTACCGGGGGTGTCATTGTCGAAGCGATTGTTGAAACATAATCAAAACCGTGAAGGAGGAAGCCGATTTCAGTTTGGAATTGTTTACCTACGGTTTTGGTTTTAGTTTCCGAAGCCCAGTTTAGTCCAATTTAGGTGGTCTTAAATTCTTAATTATTTTTTAAACTTAATTTTCCAAGTTTTAACTTGCAAAAAAAATTTAGAAGAAAAGAAAAATTGATTTGAACTCAACTTCAAATTTTAAATTTAGACTTTTTAGTATTTTAATTGAAATGACTTATCATCAATTACTTTGTGGAATATAAGCTCGTGTAGTTGTTACATGACGGGTAACACTTTGATCTTGCCAATTGCTTTACCCTTGTCACAATGGTTAGATATAGAAAAACTGAAATATTTTGTAGAGTGAAGGCCAAAACTGATCCTGAATATATGCTCATTTTATGATTTTGGTCCTAAATTTTATCTTTTGAATTTTTTCATCCTGAACATTTCAACTAATCAACTAAGATCACAATTGGTCCTACACTAACTGTTCCGTCTATATTTAACGGTCAACGCATCATCTTCTCCGTCAAAAGCCGGGTAGCTGAGAATGCAGATGAAGAACGCCGTGAAATCCCCGTTCAATTTCTTCCAGATCCTCAGCTGCACGTTGTAAGCGAACTTCCCGTCGTTCTGCTGCCGCCACAGCGCGTCGATTTCCCGGAGCGCCTCGGCGGGGATGAATTGGACCTCTGAGAAGAAGACGTAGCCGCGCTTCACGGTGGCGTCGCCGGCAAGCGCAATGATATAGGACCGATTGTGATCCGAGTTGAAATGTTCAGGATGCAAAAATTCAAAAGATAAAGTGTATGACCGATTGTGATCCAAATTAAAATGTTCAGGATGCAAAAATTCAAAAGAAAAAGTTTAGGACCAAAATCATGGGTGTATGTTTAGGATCAGTTTTGGCCTTTACTTTTTTTTATAAGTTCTGTAAATACTAAATTAAGTAATTAGACAATAGCTCAAAAAAAGAGTAGTGATGAAGTCTCCCACGCTCCCACTTTTCCTAATCTCCTTCCACACCTATCATTATTATTTTGATTCACATTATGTCTGCACTTGGTCATCAACTATATTTTATCACCTTCCATGGAATGATATACTTGACTACTAAACAAAACATAATGTAGAGAATCCCATGTGTCAAAACATTGAGATCACCTTTTTTTGTAAATTAAATATTGACAAAATATAATTTCTTAGTACACCAAGTGTTGTTTGACATGTGAAAATGGTTTTGGAAATAGAGACATTTACCCCATTACCAATTTCAACCCATAACGCATTAAATCTCGTTTCTATAAATACTCTACAAAATTAGAAACTTTGACTTTCTGTCAAGTGTAGCAATAAGTCAACCAAATTTGAACTAATCATGAAATAAATCTTTAATACAATTCTTGAAATCAGGAAATCTCACATTACTAAAAACTATTCTGCCATAAAAATTATTCTTTTATTCAATTTCCCATTTTTCTCTAACTCACATGTCTCTATGTCTAAGCATCTTCACTTGCCACTACTATCTTGAAATATTTCTATATAAGCCATTTTTCTATAACCTTTGACTTTTAATTTCCCATACAATTCTCTCTCTTTCTCTCAATAATTTTTTTTCTTTCATCTCTTGAACTACATGTCATCCCATTTGGAATTGGATCCTCTGATTGCTTAGCTAACATCATCATTTTCTTCAACTTATGTCAACCCATTTGGCGTTGGATCTTATTATTACTTAGCCTAAGTTCATCATTTTTCAACTATTCACTCCAATATCCAAGTTTCTTATCTAACACACATATATTCCTCCCTCCTATGAACTCTCAAGCCATACCACCGCCCATCAATGGCCAGCCTCCGCCTCCGGTCTCTGATGATGGATTCCCAATGCTAGCTGTCGCGGCACTAGGCATCACAGCCACGGCCTTCCTGCTCGTGAGCTACTACATCTTCGTCACCAAGTGCTGCTTCCGGTGGCACCTTATCGACCCCTTGAGGCGCTTCCCCACCCAGAGGGCGCGCCTCAATGAGGATCCACCAGCATCCTACTCCCCCGAATCGTGGCAGAGCCGCGGCCTCAACGAGCTTCTCATCCGAGAAATCCCAACATTCCAATACAGCAAGCAGCAGGGAGAGAGCAGCAGCATCTCCAAATGTGTGGTCTGTCTCAATGAGTTTCAAGAAAGCGACATGCTAAGGCTTCTGCCCAAATGCAGCCACGCGTTCCATCTCGACTGCATCGATGTATGGCTGCTCAGCAACTCCAACTGCCCGTTGTGCAGGTCAGCAATCTCAGGCAGGAACCGGTACAAGATAGAGAGGATCGTTGCGCCAAACTCCTCCCCTCAAGAACCACGGCCAGCTGTGGGCTCCATCTTCGGAGGTGATGAAGAGTTTCTGGAGATTGTAATAAGTGGAGAGGATGGAGCTACCTTGTCTGAAAACAGACAGCACGAGAGAGGCGATTCGAGCAGGTTCTTGGTGCAGCAATCTAGAAGCAATCATTCTTCAAGAAAGTTTGGCAAGTCCAAGCATAGAAAAGCTCGCCACGGTTCAATCATGGGAGATGAAGTCATCAACTTGGGAGTGAAAGATGATCAATTCCGCATCCAACCTATCAGAAGATCCTTCTCGATGGACTCTGCAGCAGACCGCTGCATTTACCTGTCTGTTCAGGAGATTCTGCGGCAGAACAGGCAAGCTGGTGAGGCTCCGAGCAATGAAGAGGGCGGCAGCAGAAGCCGGAGATCCATCTTCTCCTTCGGACATGGAAGAGGGTCAAGAAATGCAATTCTTCCCTATTGAGACCCAACTAAGTATATCACAGAAAATCCAAACTTAATATGTTTTGTTTTGTATTTTTGACTAGGATAGGAGATTTTTCAGATTGTAGGAAACAGCATTCTTTAGAGAAATGAAATTTTTATTAAACAGTTACAGAGATACACAAGAATGAGAATTACATAATTCTTCATGAATGAAAATGATTGTTTTGCAAGTTTACAGATCTGTTGAAAATAAGATGTAGTGTGAACAAGATCTAAAAAATATGTAGAATAGAAGATTGGACTTAAGATTCAGACTTCAAAAAATAAAACAATATCTCACATCACATGCCCTGACTACTGATTTACTAGTAATATTTTGTGTGTGTTTTGGGTATATTGCAACTCAGATTAGTATCACCAGTTTGACTTAGGACATTTTGTTTTCGACATTCACATCATCTTTCATGTAAACGAAATCATACGATAGTTCCTTATACCGATAAGGCTTATCTTTTGGTAGTCAATTTCAGTAAACCAATAAGGATGAATCTGACTGTAAATAGAAGCATATTGGATTGATTGTGTATTCATAAAATCTTACATCACAAAGAAACCGTAATGGAATATTCCTGCTCAGCTCTACAAACACTGATCAACAATAAACAGTAAAATGAACAGAGATAGCATGTTCGTGTTGAGATGAAAGAGGTGAACATCGCAGCTGCTCCAACACCTTCATTGTGCAACAAAATATTTGCTCCATGGTGTTACCTCTTTATAGCCGAAATAGCAGAACGTGAATTCTCCAGAGAGCCGTCTCCATTCTCATCTGGATGAGGCAATGCACTCATAAGCGTTTCAGAGACTAGAGTACTAGCTTTCAGCTTTAATTGCTCCAGTACTTCAATAGCTTCTTTCAGTTCGTCTTCTGCACTTGGCCCGTGTCCCTCCCAACCTTCAACTACTTTCTCCTGAAAGTTCATGGCTAGCGGGTAACTGCAGCAATGAAAAGAATAGGGTTACACAACATATTTTCCTAACCATTGGTTTTCGAACCAAAATTTCTGCCTACGATAGAAGGAGATACTAAAATGTGCAGCTAACAAGCCAGAATAACTAGGGACACATCAAGTCACTACTTTTAGTCTTCTTGTAGGTTAAGAACATACCATTCAATTAGTGGAACTTGAAGGATTAATCAAAAAAATTTTAAATCTTTGTACATTTTATGAGATTCTAAGAAACTCAATATCCAAGATCGAGTAAACTAAAGACCAGCATTACTTGTTCAAAGTATTATTTTACCTCACTTATCAGGATGGCATTTGCCCGTATACTAATAAACCTCTATCCTATAAAATGTGACAGTACTTATGATGATATTTTCCATAAATCGCAAAATAAGAACAGCATCCGTTTTCAAGTTTCATTACAGTGGAAATTTGTGTTATTGAAATTGTCTCATATGCATTAAGGAACATCACTGTTAAGAGATGAAGATTGAATAGTCACTATCTGATTCAAACTAGCATCTTGTGTAACATGAAAAGTGTACAATAAGAAACAGAAATGTCAAACGCCAAACCAACAGTATGATGCTTCTGTAAGATATCATATGCTTAATCTTCTGAATTAGGATGCTTTGACTATTACATTATTATATTAGAGTGTCAGTTACATTTAAGAATGAAAAAGTGTACAAAAAGAAACAGAAATGTCAAACACCAAAATTTTAAAGAAAACAAGAATATTTAAACTGAAAATTGATCCAATATGTGAACAGGTCCGCAGTTAGAAACTGAGATCCACAAAAGGCAGGAATATGAATTAGGGTGGAAATATTTTTATGATGATGAATGTTTTAAAAATATCCACTACTTAAGTAACACATAGAATCTACCCAAATTGACTAAAATAGCCCCAAATCACATGCATGGTACAAACTTGTTAGAACCGGCAAATGCATTTGTCAGTCGATTAACACTAAAAATTCAAATGAAATCAAATATAGGAAAAAATACACAAAATATAAAATTCAAATGAAATCAAATATAGGAAAAAATACACAAAATATACATATGAAACCTAAAAATAAGAGTGTTATAAGACTCTTTGAACAGAAAAAAATTGAAAAAGTTCTCTTACTATTTTTACAGCCAAAAGACACGCCAGTGGTGTTTAAACTGAAGTATCCATCAGTAGATATAAGTAGAATTTCTCACAGATCAGATTTGTCCACTTGTCAGATTTTTAATGGTCTACTTTCCATTGATTAAGACTCTTTGGATATACTCCCTCCGTTCCATAGTAGTGGAGGCATTTCTTTTCGGCACGAAAATTAAGAAAAATGTGTGTAATGTATTAAATATAAACATAATAGAGTAGGAGAGAGGGACAAAATAGAGAGAATAAAGTAAGCGAGATAGAAAAGTAACTGAGAAAAAATGTGTTTGACTTTTACTAAAACGGGAAATGACTCCACTACTATGGAACGTACCACAATGGCAAAATGACTTCACTACTATGGAATGGAGGGAGTAGTAATTTACTGATCCTCTAGTTTAACTTCTCGAGGATAATGAGGGTTTTTCCACAGTTACAGAACAAAGAAGAAAATCAAGGTCACCGCACAACACAGGGCGCATAGTACAATTTTAGTTGTATTTCTATCGTTATAAAGCATGAAGAAAGCAATCATGACAGAGTTCTTTATCTTGACAACAGAAAACATATTCATCATCCTTCTCTCTGTTGACACTCAAAGAAAATCACAGAAACAAACATAAATAAAGAGTTTATGTTTTCATGTATCTTATACTCACAGGTAAAAGCATGCGGTTTAGTTCAGCTTAGGGATGCACACATCCTACAACTGGTGCATGTGGTCTTTGTAAATGATAGTGGAACTTGCTTTTTAAGCATAATATTTATGAGATACTTTTGTTTGTTGCCTTTATGAAGTGCTCTCACAAAGAATGAAATATATTTTTCTAGTATCGAAAATCATAAAGCGCTAAAGCAAGAAAAAATAGATTTGAAATCAATCAAGGCAAAGATTTTGTGAACATTTACCTTCCCATAGCCGCATATGCTTTTGAAAGATTCTGACATGCTTCTATTGAATCAGCATGATGTGGCCCAAGGGAGACATCCATGATCTCTTTTGCATATGCGAAAGTCTGGGCAGCTGACTGCGGCCTATCTAACTCCATGTAAGCTGCCCCCAAGTTGTTATAAACATAACCCACGCTAAAGTGCTTCGAGCCAAAACTCTCTTTCAACCTTTCTGCAGCATCTTCCAGATATGGGATTGCTTCTTCCACCTTCCCTGTTAACAGGAGAAGCCAACCAATCCTCGCAGAAACACTTCCCACGGAGTGCTGCTCCTGAGGAAGCTTCTCTAACATTGCCAACGCCTTCGTCAACAATGATATTGCAGTTTCAAATTCATTCATTGTCTCGTATTGTGTTGTGATCTCCATATACGCTTCCACAACTGCAAGAGGTGAGCTTCTCTCTTTCTTCTCAAGAATTCCACAAGCAATCTCCAGACATTTCTTTGCATCCAGAAACTTCTCCTGATTACACAGAGCTTTGGCCATGGAAGTAAACACCATTGCGCGTTCCTCACTCTCTTGCTCAGTCTGTTGCACAACGCCCTTCAAAGTATTAATAGCTTCCTCATATCTCCCTAAAGCAATCTGCATATTAGCAGCATCAATCTCTGCGCGAAGCAAATCAGCACTACGGCCCCATTTCTTCAACACCTTCCGCGAGAGCTGATTCTGTTCCAAAGCTCTATCATGCTCTTCTAACCCAGTGTAGATCACTCCAAGAACCCTCCTATCGTAAGCCACCTCCACCGAGTTATTACCAAAATGCGCCTTGTGAATCTCCACAGCCTTCTCACAAAACGGCAACGCCTCTTTGAAATTCAGAACCGCAACATAGGCCTCTGCAACATCCCTATTAGCATTACCAAGCTCCTTACTATCTTCATCAAAAATCATCTCCTTAATCTCCAAAGCCTTCCTCAGATCAAGAATGGCCTCTTCCCTCCTCCCCATCGCCGTCTTAACATTAAACAATTCAAACCGGACCGCGTGCAGAATCGGCAAAACCTGATCAGCACTGTAAGAGCTCTCCCCTTCAAGCTTACTCAAAACCCTATTAGCCCTACTCAAATACCCCAAACTCTCACTGAACCTTTTCAAACCAAAACTAGAAGAGCCCAACAGATGCAAAGTCATCGCAATTGGCAACGACATTTTCTTCCTGGAATCGGCCTCATTCTCATCGAAGATTCTCAGAGCCCTTTGAGCGAAAGACAGAGTCTTTTCGGGATCATCGCCGTCGCGGTCGAGTTTGAGGCCGATTTTCAAGCAGGCCAAGGCTAAATCCTTCTCGTCAAAGGAGGCCTCCATCTCCTTAAACGCTGCGAGCATTTCGTCGAGCGATTCGGCAGCCTCGAACGCCTCCTCGAGCTCTGATTTCTCCTTGATTCTCCTCTGCCGTGACGACATCTGCGGTGAATCCTGGGAAAAGGGGTTCAGGAGGTCATGCGCGCTGAGATTATGAGGTGGAAACCGATTGGAATTGGAGGTGGAGAAGCGTGAAGACTGAGAGGCGGGGGAGGATTCAAGAAGGGGTTTTGGCGGGGAACTGAGAGAGGGGGCGGAGAATTCTCTGGTAGATAGAGAAATTGGGATTCTGGGATGCGGTTTCCGGATATGAGAAAGGAGCTTGAATGAAGCTCTTCTCATGGTGGAAGATTTTAGGAGAGAGAATTGCTACTGAGGTTTATGCCTATCGTTTTTTATTTGATTCTTGAACCCTACTAAAACCTCTCCATACCTACTATACCAGTGTTTCGCTTTATATTAGTGTACGGGTAATGATGAGATTCATTCCCACCATTGTCCCACGGCTCAATCCTACATAAATAATATTATTAGTTACGCCTGCTTATTCGGCCGGTTCCGGTTCTAACCGAACCAGTTGACCGGTTAATCGGTTTTAAATTTTCATAAATTCAAGAACTGGAATCGGAATCGGAACCGATCGGTTCCGGTTTGGAACCGACCGGTTAAGAATCGATCGATTCCGGTTCCGAATCGGAACCGATGTGTAATTTTAATCCGAATTTATTTATAATTTTAAATAGTTCAATACTAAAAAAATAATGATCCAACATCTAGAATTATAACAAATAATACCTAAAAATTAAAATAAATACACAAAATACAAACCAACAATACAATAATATTCATATATGGATAAGAGTGATGCCAAGTGTAGTAGGTTGGGTCGGACTAGTTTATGTTAGCAATTTTTTACTAACACAAAAATAGGAGTTCTAAACTTTAGCAATTATTTTTAAAAAAATGAGTTTTAAAATTGAATTTCATTTTCCCTTTTTTGGCTAAACATAGTATTCATTGGAATTTCCAATACTAATTGATATTGTTGTGACTATTTGGTTTATACCGGAACACTTAATAAATTATTCACAAATATGTTAAAATCGTATGTTAAATGAATTGTTACATAAATTTGTAATAAATATATCATATGAAATGATATTGTATTTGTATAAGTTCTTTTGAAAACTAAAAACAAACTTATGATGTTCTACTCATTGTAGTTAGTTCATAAAAAATGGATTAGGGAAATAATTGTAGATTTAAAGTATCACAGATTAAACATTTAAATCTAAAAATCACTCAATGTTTCAAACTATTTTACTTTAATTCAAAATTAATTCAATAAATTAGATTTTTTTAGTATATTAAATTATAAAAAAATAAAATTGAATTATAATCCGGTTCCCGGTTAGGAACCGGTCGGTTCCGGTTCCGAACCGGAACCGGTATTATTTAAAAAGTTGGAACCGGTACCGAAACCGGAATCGGATTTTTCGGTTCCGGTTCCTCAATTAACCGGTCGGTTCCGGTTCCGATTCCGGTTAACCGAGAACCGGAGAACCGTTTAAGCACCCATATTATTAGTTATAGGTAATCCTAAAGTAAAATAATCTCACGACTTAATCCTAAATTATATTTTAGTATTATTTTATTTAAGAAATTGAACACCACCAAAGTGAACATTTCTAATTCAGTATGAAATTTTTTACAGTGTTATTATATAAGTATAGTGGAGAAAATAAAGTAAGAGAAAAATAAAATAGAGACAGTGATGTTTTCAAATGGATCATTTAGAATGACATATCCCAAAATGGAAAGTTTCACTCTAAGTGGGACGGAGGGAATAGTAGTATAAGAAAATTCACCAAATTTGAAAAATTATGATATAATTTTAAAAAGAGTTATTGGCATCTAATATCATACACGAATTTCAAACTCGACAAATAATACACGAATTACACCAGAAGTGAGAATTTCTCATACGTTGGGTTATGAGGAAAATTTAAGCCTACATGGCATGCCCATACTGCACCAAGCGACCCGCTAGCGCAACCCAGAGGTCCCAAATGCGATTTTCAGCTTTTTTTGTGTTCATTCATTCTGCGCTTCAAAAATAGTACATCACATTATTCGAATCTTATTATATCTAAGCCTTCTCCGTACCTTTGAAAGAACCTCTTGGCCTCATAAGTTTTCCTCCTTTTTTGTTTCTCCATCTTTTATGCCCTCAGGCATAAAAGCGTACGGGTCCAATCAAGAAAGGATTGAAGAATGTCTTTATTTTATTCACCCAGTAGAATATCTGTCTACCTTTTGTTTGTATTTAAAATATCTTATCAAGTCAGGTGTGATTAATTTTATGGATTACTCCCAACTTGTAGTAGGATTTGTTAAACATATTTTTCATATATTGATTAATTTAAGTTTTTTCGTCTTCATATGTTCCTCTCTTTTGTGTGTATTCGTATCTCGGCAATATCCTACCTTACTGCAGTATTTGTCTTTTATTTTATGTCTCTTTAACTCGGATCAATAAGTGTGTGGGGTTATAGTTCATAGAGTGGATCTTTATCATGTTTCTAATTTAAGCATACTATGCATCTTGTAAGGCAATAAGTTAGCGAGGTGTTGTTGAACGTATTTAGAAATTATCTAAAGCCTACTATGCATGTTTTAGGGGTGATAGATGTCACACCTCAATCGTTATGACGTATGCACTTACTATAAATAAATTCAAATATTTAATACAAATAACCACATTTCGAGTATATAAAGCGCACATATTATATAATTTCAAAAACCACTATTTACCAAGTACATATTTCAAACATTCTAAATTTTAGTGGGACCCTCTCACCACTCTATATACTACACATTTATCTACATGCAAAAATTATGAGGAGGAGAAGGTTTCCAAAACGCGTCAGCCGCCGACCTTGTTAACATGTGGAGTTCCTATGATTCACGTCAACCCAAAAGGTTCACTTATATCTTTTTCCTGAAAAATATTAGTGGTTTATATGAGCCACAACTCAGTGTATATAAACCTTACATTTAATTCCACATCCCAGATATCAATATATTCTTTAACCAATATATATAACAATAACCAACAAATATTAGAAACAATTTCATGTACATATGCATATGCCACACTATTCAGTTTATTATTCTGTGACAAATCAAGCCTAACATCTGCCCGGGATTCCATTGTATCGGACCCGAAGGTCTCATTGCTATTGTACATATATATATGACCCGAAGGTCCATTGTCATTGTATATATGACCTGTAGGTCCCATTGCTATTATATATATGACCCGTATGTCCCATTGTCATTGTATACATATATATGACCCGAAGGTCCATTGCCATTGTATATATGACCCGTAGGTCCATTGCATTGATTCAGACCCAGGGCGAGACTGTCACAGATCCTCTTTAATCCAATGATTCAAATACTTCCAAAACCATGTGTAAACATATCAATTGCATCAATTACATATTTCTATCATATGTCACCAGGTAATTTCAATACTATAGATAAACATATCAATTGCACAAATCACATATCTTCATCATATTACACCATTAAACACATAAACAAATCATAGTCAAATCATATAATTCAATCATTCACTTTATTTAAACACCTAACAAAGAAGCACATAAAATATGTAAAATTAAAAGTGTGATTTATACACACCTGATCACGATAGATGAACTACTCAAAAGCTCGATCCCTTCTCTTCGTTTACCACTCTCATATATAGTTGTTACTTCTAAAGCCTAAATAATTTTCTCCTTGTTGTTTTGTTCTTCTACTATTCATATTTTGTTGTATCAACACCCTAGTATTTGACCTATCAGCCAGTTGGATCAACACCCTAGTATTTGACAATTTTACCCCCTTTAACCGATTATAAATGGATAACGGCATAACATTGATAGATGCTCCTAAATCACACATTGCATGCTCGATTTTCACATCTCCAATTGTTATGGGTAAAGTGAACATACTTGGGTCGGCTCTCTTGGGTGGTAGTTTCTCCTGTACAATGGTTGACGCTATTCCTTCCACCATGATTTTTCCATCCTCCTGGGCCTTTCCGGCTATAAACTCCTTTATAAACTTCCCCAGAGGGGGCAGTCTCACGGCTTGGAGGAATGGTATGGTGACATCCAGCTTTCCAAAGATCGACATGAAATCCACAGGGTTTTCCTTCTTCCTCTTCGTCACAAACCGATATGGAAACGGTTTTTCTCCTTTAGCCTCTCCAGTTAGTCCTTGTGGACTTTCCCTTGGTGCCTCCTGGGTTTGAGGTTCCGATGTGGGCATTGCTCCTTCCGGTTGCTCATTTCCAGGTTGTGTTTCTCCCTCCTTTCCTTCCGCAGTAGGCTTCTCGTTTAGAAAGAACGGATCCTCCATCTGAGGCAGAGGCCTCTTGAGTTCTTCCGCTGAGATGGTGTCGCTCAGCACCGTTTCCTTACTAGATTCCCCAATAGGGTTCTTGAGTTGAGGTCCATTATAGGTTGTTCCGGACCGCAGTGTAATCTTACTCACATTTGTCTTTTCAGGTACATGGACTGTAGATGGGAGTTTTCCTGAGTTCCCTTTCATTTCGCCCACCGAGTTAGCGAGCTGGGCCAACTGCCTGTTCATCATATCCATATTTGCCCTATGCTCCTTTTGGGCACTTTGCATTCCTTGCATTGTTTCATTACTGGACTGCAAGTCGCTTTTAATGCTTTGCTGCGAGGCAAGCATCTCTCCCATCATGTCCTCCATAGACCTCCTCGACTTGTTTGGGTGATGGAATTGGTTTGAGCTCTGGTGCTGGTTATACTGGGGTGGTGGGTTTGACTGGTAGCCCGAGAAATTTTGTTGGTTTTGGTTCTGTGGGTACTGATTATACTGGGCAGGAGGGTTGTGCTGGTCGTGGTTGTTATGGTACTGATTTTGGTTTTGGTTGTGGGCTGTTATGTTGAGGCCACAGGTTTAATTGGTTACTGGTTGTTTCGTGATGGGGTGGCACATAGGCGGGGTTCTAGTTCGGTTTTGAGGGTTTTGGTTACGAGGATGCTTTGATTTCTTCCTACCCGGTTAGGCTGGTAGTCGGGGTTTGTTGGGCCACGGTTGGAATTTTGGTTCGGGTGGGGGTTGGGTTGATTTGGAGCCTGATTTTGGTTCTGATTCTGATTTCCATCTCCCCATCGGAAATTTTGGTGGTCCCTCCACGGTGCATCCCTCTGCCTACCCGGAATCCAATTGTCGTTGGAATTGTAGTATCCTGCGGCATTTGCTTGCTCCACATCTGGCGAGTTGTCCGGCTGATCATATGGTAGTTCTGGGGCCTCTTTGCCTCCAATCGGAGAAGGTGGTGGAGTGTTCTGCTTGATTGCAGTCAGCAATTCCTTCTTCAATTCCTCCATCTTCAAATCCATCCGCTCCTCCTGGTCAGTAGCCGAAGCACTTGCTACACTTTCTCTGCTGTACCCATCCCTTGCGTTGTCGTACGTCTTCTTCGCATTTAACAGCTTGCAGAACACCTTTTTGGCTTCACTGACTCTCAACTGGGTGAAATCGCCTCCGGATGATGAATTCGCCAGATCCTTGGTTTCCTTGTTCATCCCCTCATTGAAAGTGTGGTGCACCTCTATCTCCTTCATGCGATGGTTGGGGCATGACTCCAGAAGACTCATGTACTTCTCCCAGTACTCGCTCAGGGTTTCATCATATTCTTGCCTTATGCACGATATTTTCATCTTCAATGCACTTGTGTTTGAAGACGGGAAAAACTCGGCTAGGAAAACTGACTTGAAATCGGCCCATGTATTGATAGAGTCGGCTGGCAGGCGCATGAACCAAGTGTTGGCCTCTCCCTTTAGGACAAAAGGTAGGGCCTTCAGTCTGTAATCGTCCTCGCTTGCTCCTGCTGGCCGCCTCTGCGCCTTACAGATTTTGCGAGAACTCATTTAAGAATTCGTATGGTCCTTCGTAAATCTTCCCACAGTACGTCGGTAGGATTGCAATCACGTGGGGTTTCACATCACAGGCGGTCTGGCCTGGGGTGACCACTATGGCTTGTGGGGGATCTCCGTCGGTGTGTGCGGTAAGTGTTGCGAGCTCGGGATCGTCCTCACCTTGGTCAGCCATTCTCACTAGTGTTCTTACTGGTTGGGGTGGGAGCTCCGGGAGTTGGTACTCTAGATCTTCTTTCTCCTCGTCGCTACTCGTGCCTAGGTCGGACAGTGTGTGTCGACAGGCCAGAACGAGTGGTAACGAGTATTGTTCCTCGGGGAAGTATCCTTGGTCTCCACTAGCCAGGAGCCGAGCCACTTCTCATAAACTGAAAACAAAAAGAAAAGGAAAATTATACACAGTATGTACACCAAAAAGATCACACACAATAACGGGTATGAACGCCATCCATCCCCGACAACGGCGCCATTTTGAAGGGTCTCTTGTGGTCTATGAGTCGGTTTTCGTATGTAATTTGGAGTGTATCCAACTGATCACGAAGAGATTCACGACCCAGCTGAGTCGTTGGTACGACAACCGGGACCTGGCTTCAAACAATTTTCCTCAACCCACTTCTACTGATTAGTATAGTGGAGGTAAGGGTCGAATCCCACAAGGATGGACACGTTTGGATAACTTCGGTGACTTTCCTGGGTGTTTTTGGTTAGCTACCACGCTTGGGTTGAGATTTTACCTAGGCAAGAAATAAAGGAGGTACTCTACTGACTAGTGGGTGTGAAAATAACAGACATGTGGTGGTGTTTGTGGAAATAGGGGACAAGGTGTCTCAGAGGCATATGAAAAGTAGACAGTTACTAAAAGAGGAAATTTAGACTACAAGGCATATCTGGTGGCTGGGTGGCTCTCTGACAGGTCTGGACAGTACAACTGAAAAGTAGGGAACAAAAGCAAAAGTAACTTAAAAGTAAAGTGGTCCAAACTAAAGTTGATTTTGACGTTTTCTTCTTCACCAAGCATTAACAAAAATCAGATGAACACAAACACCATAACTAAACTTCAGATTCATAACCTCAAACTCAAGATCCATTGATTAAAATGCTCAAACTTAAAATAAATGGTGAAACTGCAATTTTACTTCTACTGACTAACATGCAAGGCGGTGATCACAGTGCAGAACAGAAACTCATGCACGAAAATTTGACTAAAACATAACTACAACTTCAGATCGACAACTCCAGGTAAGAAAACACTTAGAAATTAAAAGCAACAACTAGATCTAATTTTCCTAGGCAGAATGAAGCAAACTCGAACCAAAGCAACATACGAAATAGAAACTTCATAATTTAAGCGTTGGAACTTCACAAAGTGCTTCAAAAGGCAACAACGATGAGTGTTTGCAATAAAACCAACGACGAAAACAAGTAAAGATTAAACTAGAAAGCAAAATAACGATTGTTTGGCCACTTCGGGCGATGATACTGCTACAGCAACTGGCTGGAACGGTGGATCGATGACCTCTCCGGCAGATTCTTGAACGTCAAGTGACCATAGCTGTGGCGAGGAACGAGAGGTTGGACAATGCTGATGGAACTGATCTTTTAGAGAGAATTCTAACTAAGTGTGGTGGTTGGATTTTCTCGAACTCTAAGGGACCAACTCTAAAGGCGAACTCCTTCTCTCTCTCCAAGTGGCTTCTTTTATAGGGAGGCTTGCCCTTGCTTTTAGGGTAGACTTCCTTCAAGTTTTGACTTTTATGCCCTTGTTAATGATCATCTCAGCTATCCTTCTTCTCCATCTCGAGCCTTTTCTCTGGCATGCATCCTGGTCAGTATTGCACCCTTCTAGCGCCCTTTTCACTTGCGTCACCTGAATCATCTCCTACTGACTTGGATCCTTTAATCCTGCACACTTGAGCAACTGTATTAATGTATACTGCGTCTGTGAGTTTCTGGAAGAGGCGAAGAGGTTGAGAGACCCCCAATTTGAAGAAGACGACACATGGTGAAATTGGGCTTCTAAATTGGGTCATTAATTATATTGGATTGGAGTATTAGACTTGGGCCTTTAATATATAATGATAATAATAATAATAATAGATAAACTAAAATAGCCTTTATTGAATATAGAAGCCCAAATTTATACTACAAGTAACGTTTCTTCTTCTCCAATTAAAATCATATCGGAGGCGCACGCAAATTACAGCAGCCGCAAAATCATATCAGAAATCAGAGGTCAAGGGTCTCCTATACTTGTAGAAAAATTAAAAGGTTTGATTCTAATTGTGATTTTAACTTTTTACTTTGATTTAATGGCATGAAACCTAAAATTATTTATTATGATTTTAATTCTGTTGCTTGAATAGGAAAAACATAATTAACCTTTGAGAATTGTGATAACACAAGTTTTTGAATCATTACAATTTGATATATAAAAATATGCAGTTGTGGCATGAATTTAACATAAATGTTTTTCTAATGCAGTATCTTACTTTCTTATTAGTAGATTACACGTTGCAATAATTTAAAATGTACGAATGCAAATTATCTAATTAATCTTGTTTATTCTTGGCTACAGTTATGCATCGATATTTTAAAAAATCAAGGAATGATTCAACTTCTAGTTCGAGTATTGCAACCCCGAATTCGACTGTGAACCAGGATGGAATCAATGTTGCAAGTTTTGAAGCTAATTCTGAAAACATAGTTAGTGACCCGAATGCGATTTTGAATCAAGAAAGAATCAATATTGAAGTTAATCCGGAAAACATAGTTAGTGACCCGGGGCTACGGAGTCCTATTGCTAGTTATGATGTTCAAATAAGGGATCGCATTCGAAGAGAATATGTCTCTAAGGGGCCTTGTCAACCGAAAGGTCATGTCTTTAGGAAAACTTCGTATGGTAAAGAGAAAAGGAGCTTCCAAGCTAAATGGTTTGAAAAACATATATGGTTGGAATATAGTGTTGAAAAAGAAGCGGCATTTTGTTTTTGGTGTTATCTTTTCAAGCCTATTAATGCCAATCGTTTTGGAGATGATGTATTCGTGAGTACGGGCTTTAAAAATTGGAAAAAGGCGCTTGCTATTTTTAGAGAACATGAAGGTTCAGCAAATAGCACACATGATCAGGCCAGAATACTTTTTGAAGGGTTTAAAAATCAAAGACAAAGTGTTGATTACAATTTGAGGAAATATGATAAGGAAGACGAAGTCAACTACCGCATTCGCTTGACTGCTTCTTTAGATGTGATTCGATTATTGTTAAGACAGGGATTGCCATTTCGTGGGAATGATGAATCATTTGCGTCTACAAACAAGGGAAACTTTCTAGAGATACTTAAATGGTATTGTGAGCATAAAGAAGAGGTAGCTGCAGTTACATTGGAGAACGCTCCACGTAATAATCAGATGACTAGTCCTTTGATTCAAAAGGAATTATCAAATTGTTGTGCTGTTGAGACTACGAAAGTTATTTTGGAAGATATTGAAAATCGCAAATTCTCTCTATTGGTTGATGAAGCGCGAGATTCATCGATAAAAGAGCAAATGGCTTTGGTTATTAGATACGTGAACAATAATGGAGAGATTATAGAAAGATTCTTAGCCTTGGTACATGTCACTGATACTACAACAAAGTCATTGAAGGAAGGGATTGACTCAGTGTTTGCTAAGCATGCTTTATCTTTATCACGGTTAAGAGGTCAAGGCTATGATGGTGCATCAAATATGCGGGGTGAGTACAATGGTCTGAAAACCCTTATACTGAATGAAAATAGATCTGCGAAGTACATCCATTGTTTTGCTCATCAGCTCCAACTAGTCGTGGTAAATGTTACAAAACAACATGGTGCTATAAGTGACTTTTTCACCATTGTCACTATGATTGTAAATACATGTGGAACATCTTGTAAAAGGAGAGACAAACTACGACAAGCTGAGCATGAGAAAATTGTCAAATCTCTAGAAAGGGAAGAGATTAAAAGTGGAAGAGGTTTAAATCAAGAGATGAGTTTAAGGCGGCCGGGTGACACTCGATGGGGATCACACTTCACTACTTTGCTTCGTCTAAAAGGTATGTGGTCATCGGTAATTGAAGTACTTGAAAATGTGTATGAAGATGGTACTAATCCAGATAATAAAGGTATATCAAAAACATTGAGTATGAGGCTTGGAAGCTATGACTTTGTTTTTATTTTACACTTGATGATTGAGTTGCTTGGGTCAACAAATGATTTGTCAAAAGTTTTGCAACTTCGGGATCAAAATATAGTTCAAGCTATATCTTTGATTGATACAACTAAAAGGACTTTGCAAGACTTTCGGGAGAATGGATGGAACCAATTCGTGAGACAGGTTGAAGAGTTTTGTGTGACTAATTCCATTGATGTCATCAATATGGATGATGCCGTCAAGTTTGGTGTGCGAATGAAACGAGGGGAACGCGTTACAAATTATCATCATTACAAGGTGGAGGTTTACTGTCAGGTACGATTTCTATTTTATTTCTTAGTTATGATTATTATTAAATATTTCTTTGTATTCTAATTTCATACTACTTATAATTATTAGGTTCTTGATTTAGTTATTCAAGAGATGGAAAATCGTTTTCCAGAAACAAATACGGAATTGCTTATTTGCATGAATTGCCTTAGTCCAAGAAACTCCTTTGCTAGCTTCAATATCGACAAGTTGGTCCGTCTCGCAGAACTTTATCCGGATGACTTCTCGTGCACTGAATGTATGGCTCTCCAATATCAACTTAAAACTTATATCAGTGATATAGTTGATAAAGTCGAGTTCTCCAATATTGAAGATTTGGGAAATCTTGCAAAGATTTTGGTCGCTACCACAAGAGATAAGGCTTTTCCCTTGGTATACCGTTTGATTGAATTGACTCTGATCCTTCCTGTTGCGACCGCCTCTGTTGAGAGAGTATTTTCTTCGATGAAATTTATCAAGACTGATTTGCGAAACAGAATGGGAGACGGTTGGATGAATGATATCTTAGTTGTATACATTGAGAAGGATATTTTTAACAAAATTGAAAATGAGGCCATTCTTCGACGATTTCAAGAAATGGCGACACGTCGGAAACAATTATCATCTAGAGCCTCGTAAAAATTGTAAAGACGTTATATTTGAATTGAAATTTTTGGTATTATTGTTATTATTATTATATTATTATTGTTATTATTATTTTTAAGGATTTCAGCACCGGCTTATTTGAAAGTCTAGTTCCGTCCCTGAGTGTAAAACAAAGTGGATCCCTAGAACACAAAATCTCATTTTGGAAATAGGGCGCATAAATACTACTTTCAAGTTTCAACGTTGTTCTCTTGCAATTTCGAAGTATTTTAAAGATATTATTATACTTGCATGTGATTACATACGCTTATATTTTATATGCTAAAATTCACTATATTAAGTTGCATATGAGCGTAAAATAAACACGATCCTTAATTGACTAGATTGTATCAGGAATGAGTCTGGTGAAATAGGTTGAAACAATTCTGAATCATGTTAGGAGTAGCTCATATCCATTTGAATCATGTTAGGAATAGCTCACGTCCTTTTGGTCATATGTCTATCTTATTTTTATTGCTTTTATATTTATTTAGTTCCTATTCATGACATATAGGATGTCTATAACTATTATTTAGTTCTCTACAATTAACTCACAAAAAATATAACCAAGCAAAATGACATACAAAATCCATACAAGCAATTTAGGCAGAAGTGATAAAATCACCCTTACAAGCAAAAAAATTTCTTCATGATCAAGCAATCCATACTCTAATCATATAAAATAATCTTATATATTCAATTAAGAGATCAAATGACTGGTGGTAGGTTGTCACCACACTGTTCCCCAGTATCATAATAATGCATAATGGGAGTATAATATTATGTCACGCACAAGTGACATGGTAAATGAATGTCATTTTGGAGTGAGTACTGATAATCATAAATAAATAGTGTCGAAACATAGCCTACCATAACACTACTAGCATACAAGAATGATTAGAGCAGTTTTTACAATTTGAGCGTCACCACGCCACTAGAATTCACCTCCCCACATTGCGAAGCAAGCATATGGGAAAACCAAACTTCACATTCCAATTTCTGTACACTTTTTTGTTATCTACATGAAATAATTTTGAGATTTTGGATCAACAATAGTCTACTTGTTTCAAACCCGAGCGAGCTCTCACACCAGATTTGGAGGCTCAGAATCCACCGAGCCCAAGCCCCTGTCCAACGGGTCTTCATATATGTCGACGAACGGAAGATTGAAATTCCCTCCATCTAAATCGTCCATGTAGAACGTCCTCGACAGCCCCCTCAAGTTTCTCAAGTCCAGCTGATATTCCTCGCCGCTTCTCTCGTCCGAGTAGTTGTTGCCGTCATCGTGGGAAGCTTCATGGAAGAAGTTTGGCGGCTCAAGAAAGCTCGTCTCCTGACCTGGACCCTGTGGCCGCATCCTGGCCCACCAGTGGCTCCTGCCAGGGTGCTGTGTGTCATTGGACTCGTGATGCTGCTGCAGCACACTCTCTTGGTAGAGAGGAACCGATGTCGAAGCTTCTAGATGGCTCTGTGCGCGATCCTCAAACAGGTTGTCGTCCCAGTTGACATCGTCGTATTTGGGAGTGTTGTTGGCCAGTTGGGACGGCATCCATAGAGCGGGAGGGTTCTCCTCATCATGGTCGTAGCTTCTCGACAGCGTCTCTCTCGTGTTATCCTCGTCTCTGTCGTGATTGTAAGAGGTGTAATACCATTCCAGAATGTAGGGAAAATTCTTCTGCTCACAGTCGATCAGCCACATCGAGTCAAACTGGTGGAAGTTCCCCGTATTGTTGAACACTGTTTCCCTCGAAAACATGGCATCCCGTTCGTTCGTGCTAAAGCCTCTGAATCTCGGATTCTGATGCACCATCCCTGATGCCGTCTGCGAGGCTGCTGTTCCTTGACCTCTTAGCTTTTGATCTCTGAATGTTTTCAATGAAGCGAGGAACTGCTTCCCGTCATCATTAGGATCCCATGACGGATACGCAATCTGAAAGCTGCATATGGAACTCGACACAGTGACGCGCAAGGCAAAGAAAACGCAACATATACATGTGGTACGGATAGTACTGATACCTCAAGAATGACTTCTCCATTTTCCCCTGGGAACTCCTCTGATCATGAGACGAGTTAAATGGCGAACCATATCTTTTGTTTCCGTGATTTCTAAAATCGAAGAGGCTAAAGCTGCGAGAAGATATGACACGCTAATGAGTTTGCTTCCGCCAAGCAAAAAACCATCCTGATAAACAGTAAAAGCGAATATTGCCAATCACGAACCAATACTTACCTACAAACGTGGCCCACGCCTTGAACATCCACAGTGAAGTCCTTGATGAACTTTAAGATATCATCCACCCGCTGTGATAATCAAACAAATGGTGTTTCTAGGAATACCTTTTGAAATGGAAATAGATGGATGAGAACACATCTAATTACATACCTTAGGGACAACAAACATAAGTAGATATGGCGTAAGCAAGATTGAGGCCATCTCCTCCAACAGCATCAGTCCTGTGTACTACGCCAAATAATTTATACAATCAGCCTACACTGTAGATTAAGACATAAGTGTGTCTTGTTTCTGTAAATATCCCTTTTACAAATACACTAGGCACCTACAGTGCATCAACGTCCATAATATATGATACCTGAAAAAGAGTCTCAAACTCGACCCGCACT
>NC_062965.1:43087390-43153125 GCF_023119035.1 Salvia hispanica
GTCCGTCTCGCAGAACTTTATCCGGATGACTTCTCGTGCACTGAATGTATGGCTCTCCAATATCAACTTAAAACTTATATCAGTGATATAGTTGATAAAGTCGAGTTCTCCAATATTGAAGATTTGGGAAATCTTGCAAAGATTTTGGTCGCTACCACAAGAGATAAGGCTTTTCCCTTGGTATACCGTTTGATTGAATTGACTCTGATCCTTCCTGTTGCGACCGCCTCTGTTGAGAGAGTATTTTCTTCGATGAAATTTATCAAGACTGATTTGCGAAACAGAATGGGAGACGGTTGGATGAATGATATCTTAGTTGTATACATTGAGAAGGATATTTTTAACAAAATTGAAAATGAGGCCATTCTTCGACGATTTCAAGAAATGGCGACACGTCGGAAACAATTATCATCTAGAGCCTCGTAAAAATTGTAAAGACGTTATATTTGAATTGAAATTTTTGGTATTATTGTTATTATTATTATATTATTATTATTTTTAAGGATTTCAGCACCGGCTTATTTGAAAGTCTAGTTCCGTCCCTGCGTACATGAATACTATTACTATATCATCCCATGCACATATACACATGTTACTACCATTATTTATTTATATTATGTTGATTTAGAAACACTATCATTTGTAATATATATATGTGTATGTACGTAGATAATACTAGTACTGTATGGTACACATGCACATGCACATACACATTTACATAACTATTTATTAAAAATAATATATACATTTTCATTTTAACAATTCCTGCAAATCAAAACTATTCATATATTCGACTATATTGAGTCGACATAACAATAAATATATTCTTTATGACACAGTTAATATCTCTGTAGTAAAAATGACAATTTAATATACAATGACAATATAATATAATAATATGCAAAATAATGCAGGTTTCGGGTTAGGGATGTCACAATAGATTAGTGAGAGAGCCTAAGACATGATCAGCTTATCTTATATGTATCATTCCTCGATTAGTGATCACCTATGGGATAGTGTAAAACAAAGTGGATCCCTAGAACACAAAATCTCATTTTGGAAATAGGGCGCATAAATACTACTTTCAAGTTTCAACGTTGTTCTCTTGCAATTTCGAAGTATTTTAAAGATATTATTATACTTGCATGTGATTACATACGCTTATATTTTATATGCTAAAATTCACTATATTAAGTTGCATATGAGCGTAAAATAAACACGATCCTTAATTGACTAGATTGTATCAGGAATGAGTCTGGTGAAATAGGTTGAAACAATTCTGAATCATGTTAGGAGTAGCTCATATCCATTTGAATCATGTTAGGAATAGCTCACGTCCTTTTGGTCATATGTCTATCTTATTTTTATTGCTTTTATATTTATTTAGTTCCTATTCATGACATATAGGATGTCTATAACTATTATTTAGTTCTCTACAATTAACTCACAAAAAATATAACCAAGCAAAATGACATACAAAATCCATACAAGCAATTTAGGCAGAAGTGATAAAATCACCCTTACAAGCAAAAAAATTTCTTCATGATCAAGCAATCCATACTCTAATCATATAAAATAATCTTATATATTCAATTAAGAGATCAAATGACTGGTGGTAGGTTGTCACCACACTGTTCCCCAGTATCATAATAATGCATAATGGGAGTATAATATTATGTCACGCACAAGTGACATGGTAAATGAATGTCATTTTGGAGTGAGTACTGATAATCATAAATAAATAGTGTCGAAACATAGCCTACCATAACACTACTAGCATACAAGAATGATTAGAGCAGTTTTTACAATTTGAGCGTCACCACGCCACTAGAATTCACCTCCCCACATTGCGAAGCAAGCATATGGGAAAACCAAACTTCACATTCCAATTTCTGTACACTTTTTTGTTATCTACATGAAATAATTTTGAGATTTTGGATCAACAATAGTCTACTTGTTTCAAACCCGAGCGAGCTCTCACACCAGATTTGGAGGCTCAGAATCCACCGAGCCCAAGCCCCTGTCCAACGGGTCTTCATATATGTCGACGAACGGAAGATTGAAATTCCCTCCATCTAAATCGTCCATGTAGAACGTCCTCGACAGCCCCCTCAAGTTTCTCAAGTCCAGCTGATATTCCTCGCCGCTTCTCTCGTCCGAGTAGTTGTTGCCGTCATCGTGGGAAGCTTCATGGAAGAAGTTTGGCGGCTCAAGAAAGCTCGTCTCCTGACCTGGACCCTGTGGCCGCATCCTGGCCCACCAGTGGCTCCTGCCAGGGTGCTGTGTGTCATTGGACTCGTGATGCTGCTGCAGCACACTCTCTTGGTAGAGAGGAACCGATGTCGAAGCTTCTAGATGGCTCTGTGCGCGATCCTCAAACAGGTTGTCGTCCCAGTTGACATCGTCGTATTTGGGAGTGTTGTTGGCCAGGTGGGACGGCATCCATAGAGCGGGAGGGTTCTCCTCATCATGGTCGTAGCTTCTCGACAGCGTCTCTCTCGTGTTATCCTCGTCTCTGTCGTGATTGTAAGAGGTGTAATACCATTCCAGAATGTAGGGAAAATTCTTCTGCTCACAGTCGATCAGCCACATCGAGTCAAACTGGTGGAAGTTCCCCGTATTGTTGAACACTGTTTCCCTCGAAAACATGGCATCCCGTTCGTTCGTGCTAAAGCCTCTGAATCTCGGATTCTGATGCACCATCCCTGATGCCGTCTGCGAGGCTGCTGTTCCTTGACCTCTTAGCTTTTGATCTCTGAATGTTTTCAATGAAGCGAGGAACTGCTTCCCGTCATCATTAGGATCCCATGACGGATACGCAATCTGAAAGCTGCATATGGAACTCGACACAGTGACGCGCAAGGCAAAGAAAACGCAACATATACATGTGGTACGGATAGTACTGATACCTCAAGAATGACTTCTCCATTTTCCCCTGGGAACTCCTCTGATCATGAGACGAGTTAAATGGCGAACCATATCTTTTGTTTCCGTGATTTCTAAAATCGAAGAGGCTAAAGCTGCGAGAAGATATGACACGCTAATGAGTTTGCTTCCGCCAAGCAAAAAACCATCCTGATAAACAGTAAAAGCGAATATTGCCAATCACGAACCAATACTTACCTACAAACGTGGCCCACGCCTTGAACATCCACAGTGAAGTCCTTGATGAACTTTAAGATATCATCCACCCGCTGTGATAATCAAACAAATGGTGTTTCTAGGAATACCTTTTGAAATGGAAATAGATGGATGAGAACACATCTAATTACATACCTTAGGGACAACAAACATAAGTAGATATGGCGTAAGCAAGATTGAGGCCATCTCCTCCAACAGCATCAGTCCTGTGTACTACGCCAAATAATTTATACAATCAGCCTACACTGTAGATTAAGACATAAGTGTGTCTTGTTTCTGTAAATATCCCTTTTACAAATACACTAGGCACCTACAGTGCATCAACGTCCATAATATATGATACCTGAAAAAGAGTCTCAAACTCGACCCGCACTGTCTCAGTATTCTCTTTCACGCGCCATCTTTTTGGCATATAGTGTGTGTGTTGTAAAACCAGGGACATTGCCGCCTGTGGATCAAGGACTAAAAGCTCATCCCTCATTGCAGCGCGGGTTATAGCAGTTATAGTTCCAAAAACTGCAGCATACCAGAATAAGTTTCGCCCAAATATCTGCAAGATTAAATCAGAGCCCATAAAAGGGAAGTTCAAGATTCATGGTATGTTACTCTTAGAAAGTGAGGTCGTAGTCTAAAAGTTGAAAGGCTTACATGGCCTTCCAGGAGAGATTCTTCTAAAAACGCAATTATTATGAGCACAGCAGCAAAGCCACCAGAAACAAATGATATGAACTTCGCCACAATAGTCAAGATGGGTGAAGGAAATTGTTTCAAGTAATCAGAAGCATGCACGATGCTGCTGTTTATCCGGTGCTTAAACAAATGATCAACCTGGAAATGAAAAATGACCGTTAAGAACAAATAGTTAAAATTCAGTATCATGCATCTTCAAATTACATTGTATTGTACATTTGTACTTATGTCCCATGGCAAATAACCAGACTTAACTTCCTCCAAAAATCATCCTTAACTCATCAACATATATCACAATATACTGGACCAGAACTAGACATAATGCTGAAGTAAGAGCTTAGGATCAAGTTTATGGAGATACCTCATTGAATTCTCTGAACATCCACTTAGAGAGATTTGACCATCTCCTGGAAAATGCTGTACTTGGGTGATTGTAAAACTGTTCAGCATGCCTCAAGAAGAGATATACGAGCATGAAAATAACAAGGAACGGAGATAAAAGAAGCAGAGTAACGCCAACTATTATAAGCCTTTTCCTCAATGTAATTGGATCAGAGACAAAGTCTCTTCTAACACAAAAGTTTCTGCGGGGGAAAAAAGCATATGAATGAGCATGTGTAAAAAGGCCATAGAAAGAAAAGTATTTTTCAATATTTCTAGAATCAGCTGATCAGGGGGGAAAATCACAATCAGAAATTTCTGATGAAAACGGAGAAAGACATATAATAAGTCAGCACATAACGGGGGAGGAAAAAAAATCACATGAATTTTGTATATGACCATGAGATCCCATGAAAGCAGAATTCAATGAATATGAGCAAAATCATTAATGGTATGTAAAACTTAACGCATGAACCGTATAATATAATGATATATCTGTATTTTCCAAATGATGCAGTATGGGGAAGAAGGCCATATTATAACTTATATTCTTGCAATAGGTTATTTACTTAAAATAGCAAGCATAAATACCTGTCAAACATACTCTGGAGTATGCACCAATTCAGCGTCCATTCAAGAGTCTTTGGCAGTACTAGACGAAGTTGTACACCATCTGTACCAACACTTCCAGCTGCGCACGAACCAGGGACCCACTGTGATATGGGAAATGCAAGCACTCCTTTATTAAGCATGCCAATCAAGTAATTTTCCTTCCTCATCAACCTCATGGCCACATCATGCATAGAAAGATCCTTGACCACACATAGCTGATGTGTCCTCTGTACTTGAACAACCTTTTCAAGAATCAGCGACCATGGCATTGTCTGTATTTCATTGTCCGTCACATGGAGGCTGCAAAGACATAATTAAGAACCCAATACAACATCCTCATTTCAAGAAATTAAGTACTACATACTTTTCACAATTTGAAAAATTTTACATTGTATTAAGAGTTTACATGGCTTTCAACCTTATTAGGTACCGCATGATTTATAATTACCAGTTGTAGTAAAACCAACGAATCTTCAGAGTCTCCTTCAACTGCGCAAAGAACCTCAAAAAGCAGAATATACAGTAGATGGAAAATATCCCCAAATATCCAACAATTATAGCTTTCGAAAGAGTGAAAGGAGTCAATGGATGCTTATGTAAAGCTTCCTCATAGAGGTCACAAGGTTTGATTCCAGATTCCACTGCATCCATGCCACATTTTGCACCACGGAGGCCATTCCAATCAACAACGAGCAGAAAAAAACCAGAAAAACATATAGTGAAAGCCAAACTCAGAAGCTCAAACATCCACTTGATGATAATGCACCACAGGCCTTTCTCGCAGTAATAGGTGTAAATCCTCTCAAAGAACAAATCCAAATCATCAATCGGCTCAGCATTCAAAGTTTCCCCATCAAGAAGCCCAGATGGGCTCTCACTATCAGGGCTGGGTGTTCTATGATAATCAGACAACTCAATTTCATGAGGTACATCATCAAGCAACCCAGTATTCAGAGAAGATGTACTACCCTGTCGCCACTTGAATAAATTAAGAGCATGAAATCCCTTTTGCCCACTGAACATCACTCATACACACTGAATGCATGCAAAAACAGTGTGCCTTAATCAGACCATTATGCTGAAAGGCCAAAAGGGAACTAAATTATTCCAACACTTCAGAACATTAATGAAGCACATTATAAGGTCAGAAAAAGCGTATCACATATGAAACATATACAGAAACATATACCAAACAACACCTTCTGCCATAACACTAACAATTCCATTTGCCATACATTACTTAAAGATGTAGAATCTGTGTAGGGGGTGCTCTTTTTCTAAATTGGAAACAGGTAAGAGTTTCCCATTAGTTGTTTCACATCAACAGAATAAGGCCCTTGAAAACAGGTACAACACTAAAAAAGGATAAATCTGGTTTTGTACATCTATGTAAATAGTAAGCCATAATATTCAAGAAAATACCAAGCTGACCCCTTCATCTCAAAACAAAAGAGAAAAGGGAAACTTCAAACAAGAAAGGGGTAACTTCAAGAGAGAAAATAACTTCTAGTGATAATGATCTAAAACAAAAGTGTATTAATCCAGTATGAAGCATTGTATTTGGATCGACCACATTTGGTTTCTATTCAGTATTCATACAAATATACAATCAATAGCATCCAATACAAGATATCATGCTAACATACCCCAACAAGGAAACAGCAAGAACAAGCTTTAGATTATGGAGATATATTCAGTAATGCTAATAACAACAAGAAGATTTTCATGACATTATTGTAGAGTATAGAGAATACACAATGTCGTAAGTAACAGATATGCCACCTTGAAAATCATAAACTTGACTGCAGTGGAAACCAGTTGATATCAATCGGCTACTTTGGAAGGTTTAAGATTTGAGAGTAGAAACTCGCAGCTTCTTGGTATGATCCTGAGATCTAACAACGTAAATATTAAGTATGTTGCGACATTTCAGAATGCAAATTACCATTTGTTATGTAATTCTTGTCTGGCTTATGTAACTGAACACAAAATAAGAAATGCACTAGTCTACAAGGAACTCTAATTTTCAAGAAGGGCCACAGTCTAAAACACTTGAAAACAAAAGTACATATCTTCTTTCAGAACTACAATATCTCCATACTTCTAAATTATACTCCTAACAGTTAGGAAAGAAACTTATATGTGAAATAATATATTTGTCTTATGAAATTTAGATCCATTATGCACCTACAGAATCACATTGAGTGTAATAAAGTAAAAAACAAGGGCAAGACTGAAATAAGTAAATGGACACATGAAGTAAAAAAAGCTGCATAGTGTTGTTGTAATAATCCCCTAGAACAGTCACCAGCCCCCAAAATCAGCAATACAGTAACGAGCATTCCAGATAAAAATGTTATCTAGGGTTCCCCATTTCAAGCAAGAACTGATTGCAAGTAAGTAAACTATATATATTGACAAGTCTCCATAGAGAAATAGTGCTAAAAAACCGCGGCCGGAATCATCAGAAGCACAAAAGGTCAAACCTGTAGCACCAAATAGTGATGCAAATACTCCAAATTTAATTCCTTTTTCTAATTCTTATAGTTTTATATAGAAAATCCGATACAAAAATAACCATAGACGACATATTTATCCCCAACTTCTTAAAAAGTTTCAAGCAGAAATTAAACATTTTACCTCCAGACCACAGCCGAATATCACCGAGGCAAGTAAAGAAGTTCAATTTTGTTATGAGAAGCAATCGGGAATATTCAGCTGCGCAGAATAATGATCAGAAATATGTATCTTTATACATGATTTATGTATCCCTAATTAGGTAGGAAATGCGGAGGAGGCAGAAGGGCTTTGATTCAGTGAAAATCTTGAACCAATTTTGATTATTTGATCAAGTTTTGAACTGTATTCCGTTTGCTCCGTCTGTTGTGTTTTCTCTCTCTATATAAAAACATGATTTTTAATTTTCATTATTTACTTTTCCAATGGAAAAGGGAGACGTGTAGGCAGAGGGATGCGTAATCTGTCTTCCACTAATTAATTAATTTCTTAATACAAGAAAAAGATCAACATATGTTAATGAATTAATTGCATAATAAAATAGTGATACCCAAAAATTACAGCCTAGGGAATTTGAAATTAATTGCATTTATTAATCTCGGCCCATAAGGCCCCATTTACTATAGTTAATTAATAAATTAGATGATTAAAGTTTATCGATACATTAAAAATCTTATTAAAATTATCTTAGATATAATTTTCATTTTTATAACAAAACACGAAAATAAAATTTTATATTACTAGTTCAATCCTGGACAAAGCTCATCAAAGCATATCACACAATTACAAACACTCATATCACATTTTCCCTATGTTCTAATCAAATTGAGTTAACTTTTGGATATAGAGATTATGAAATTATATTGAAAAATAAGAGAAAAGAATAAAGTAAAAAAAAAATAAAGAGAGTATAAAGTTGGTGATAGAGTAAAGTAAGATTGATTAGATGTTTTATTTTTTGTCAAAAAAATAACTCAACCTAATTAACACATCCTAAAAAGAAATACTACGACTCAATTTAGTTTTCTTTGTGGTTTATCCGTCATTATTTGTCACAATTACTTTTTACTATTTTTTTTCTCACTCAAGATGTCCACAATATTAAGTGGCGGAGTTTTAGGAAAAATTATTTGTGGTTGAGTGTTTTAATGAGGAGAGAATAGAGAAGAATTTGCTTCCATAAATAGAAAGTGAACCTATTAAGTAGGACAAACTAAAAAAGAAAGGTGAAAATCTTGAGTGGGACGGATGGGGTACTACTTTTAGCAAGGACCTCACATTCTACTAATTCATTCTTATTTATAATTTATTATAAAACTAATAATCCGTTCATCTCAACGAAAATGATCCTCTTTCCTTTTTATTTTGTCTCATCCAAGATGATTCATTAATAAAAATAGAAATTCTTTGCACTCTACTGTTAGATTTGGTATAGTGAAAAGCATGTTTCGAACAAGTTTCGCTCGAATAGAATCTTGCTTGTGTACGTAAAACTCTACAATCCACTTTTAACCCGATTCAGTATTATTCGAGCAGTTTCGCACGAATAGAATCACTATTATTATTATTACATTGTGTTTGCTTGTGCATTTATAAGATGTTTTACAAACATTTAAATGCATAATAAGTAAACAAAGCCTAAGTCTTTTGCTTAGTAGATCGGTTGTGGGCGACGTCCACTTTAAGGTAACACGGTTAGTTCTATGCAATGCTTTGCAAAAGAGAAAGAAGAATTTTACAACCTAGATAGGCTTTGGCTACCTATCGTGAAAGGTTGCAATGTCAATCCGATTATTTCTAAGCCTTTCTGAAATAAGATGACGTTGGTGTGGTATAGCACTGAATGGATCTAACAGCAAGACGTGTCTTTATGCTATCTACTGAAAGACTAGGTCTTGATAAATAACTATTTCTTAATCTACATATGTGTCACGACCGCATTTTGCTAAAGATAGCGAAAGCGGGTAAACCGCGACTTGTGAAACAATTTAAAGAAATAGGGAAGAAATGGGAATAGAACTTGCATATTGAAAAGTCAAACAATATCATAAGATAGGATCCAAGTATTCGATTACAAGGATTTAATTAACAATAGCGTTTCATCAAAATGAATCAGAGTTATGATGATGAGAGTTCACTAATACTCTCTAAACAAACTGCAGCGGAAAAAGTCCAGAGAACGACTTCGCGTATGAAGACACGAAGCGTCGAGAGATCCACACTTATTTACTTAAGTAGCATCGACTCTGATCAGCGCACCTCCGCCCCATTTCTTAATCTGCACATTTATAAATACATGCAGGGCTGAGTATAGGAGTACTCAGTGGACACATGCCGAAAACAAAACGTACAATATATAGTTGTCATCCATCCACAGTATCACACGGGGGTTTTTCTTAAAAGGCCCGAGCATACTAAATTCTTTTGTGAGCTAAAAGTTCGATTGATCAATCTAAGTTCTCCAAATCACTCGCCAAATCTGAGAATCGTGTACCGTGAAGGTGGCCACCTTCAGCGGACACATCGCCGGCCAACAGCTGATGGCTCACGGCTCTCGTGCACATTATTCCGAAAAGGATTTGCGGTCCTATTGGGAACCGAATTCGTTAAACTTGGGCTGGCATCGCCAAAACCCACGGGCTATTACCCCAACAGATAGGCCTCAAAACAAACATTTTATGGCATGACAACAACTTTAAAATAATCACTGCTTCATTTTGAGAAAAGATGATTTTTCATAATTTCACAAATATTTGCTTTATATCCACACTATAGTGCTGGATATTAAAAGAAAGCCCACCTGATACGCTTATCTCCAAATAACGACTCTCGTATTGGCCTCACTTTGCCCTCGAGCAAAATATCCTTTGAAAAAAAATAAATAGCGTAGCACGCTAATTAGTACTTGAAATATTTCTCTTGAGAAAACAATGCATGCATCCTATTGGATAACACCTATATCTTAGTCTCGGCTTATAGGATTTTTCGTAATCCTACTTCGGGCTTCACTACTTCATAAGGTTTGATTATTCACTCTACTAATTTCAGGGAAAACTCTATTTTCTCGAAGATAATCACTTGGGTATTTGTTTAATAAAGTATGGATTCATGGAAAATCCCTCTCTAAATCCTTTCTTTGAATTTTCTTAAGGCCGCCCATTGGCTCCTCCAACTTCAATATTATCCATTTTCGGAAACTTAGTAAATTATTCAGAAATTAATTGATAGAGCTCCAACTCAAGTCCTTAAATTATATTCAAACTCAACAAATCAATCTTGACCTCAACTAGTCAACTTCTCGTCTCAACATATCAACAGGTATTTACTATAGTCTCAACCACGACTAAACATGTCCATCCATCATGCTAATTTATTTTCATCCAAACTTAATTGATTCTCAAGTCCAACAATTATTTTATGCCTTGGCCCAAAATCAAACATCATTTTCTTACTAAAAGAAATCGGCCCACTACTAATTAAATCCCCTTGAGTCCATTTCCACAATTAAATGAAGCAGCCCATTTATTCCTTTAATTCACCTCTATGGCCCAAATCCTCTTATTTAATTAAAATGGCCCAGCATTTCACACTCCCAAATACAAACCCATCGGTCTCCTCTCAAATCCTGTTCTTCATACTCATTCTCTCCCAAATTGAGAAGACACCACAGCGCCTCCCTCCGACGAATTCACGCCGACTCCGGCGAATCCACGCCTCCTCTTGCGTGAGTTACCCCCAATTCATCCTTCCACCTTCCCCAATTCACTTATCTCCAAAACCAAATTTCGAAATCCCTAAATTGGAAATCAAGGAGCTGCGCCTCTTCCTCGTCTCTCACGGTTTCTCCGGCGAATCGTTGGGGATGACCGTCTCCACCGGCCTTCGCTGCTGGCGTCTTTCCTCTCCCTCCGTCGAGTTCCCTCGCCCGACGAATTCTCCGACAGAGAAGGCGTCGCCTTTCTCTCTCCGTCTCTCTCCCCCGGCGGTTCGCCATTCACGGCTTCCTCCGTCGAGATCGCTGTCTCTGTCGAGCTGGCGTCCAGCGGCTGTCCCTGCCGCCGTCGCTGCTCCCTTCCGCTCGCCTCCTCTGTCGAGCCTCTCGTTGGAGCTCACGCCCCGCCGGCCTGCACCCTCCGTGAGCGTACAACCGAAGATGCCGCCATCGAGGAGCCCGCGCGGTGGCCTTTCGAGGCTCCGTCGTCAACCGTTCATCACCGGAAAGCCCACCGGTCTCGGCCTAAAGCTAAGTTCTTTGTCATCATTCTTCTAAGTTCGGTCTATTATACTTGAGTTTCGAGCAGTAGCTTTGTGTGCTAAGTTCAGTGTTGGATCCTTGAGATAAGTTTTCATCCTTAACTTATTACTTGATGGAGTGAGCTCTCTTATCTCTTTAGAAGGTGTATTGCTACTGTCCTATGCTCATGAGCAGCCTATTTCTCATTATTACAAGTTCTTGGTTGATGATGCTACTGTTGTGGTTCTAAATCCTATCTTAGGATACTATGTTGAAAACTATATGAATGCTATTCTCATGAAGGAGATTGGTGCACGAATTTACCTCAGTTATCGGCTCCTCTTCACAGCCGGAACTCCGCAGCTTGATGCCGAATCCTACTTTCCCTCTTGCTGCTCCTTCTCAAATTTTGGGGGTGGTTTAAGGGTGAAGGAACTTGTGTGATATGGCTCTATATATAGCCGCAAGTCTTGGCTTCTCGGGGAAGATACCAAATTCCCTTTTGAGCTAATTGTTCATCTCTCTTTTTGAATCTTGAAAAAGGCTTCCTTGCCTTCTTGGTGAAAGTCTTGGAAGGTGTTATACTTGGTGATCAAGTTTCTTAATTGATCATGTGGTGGAAAAGGATTTTTCACTCTTTAGGTTAAGGAGATGACTCATCATTCTTTATCCAATTGTCATTACATCCACTTTGGGAAGATTTGAGATATCTTATTCATTGTCTCCTTGCAAACACTCTTGCAAATCTTTAAATGGCTCCTTACCATTTTCTTGAATACCATTTTTTCATTGGTTTTTGTTGAAGAAGGAATCTAACTATTTTGGGAATTTCCTTGGCAGGTTAAGAGACAACTCATGCTATCTCTAGGAGACTACTAATTAACTCCTTGGCATGGAGTGGGATCAAGAATCGAGATGTGTGTAGAGAGGATCCTCAATGAAGATTTGTAGTTATCTCTTTGCTAATTTTGGTTTGATGATGTAGAGTGACCTTTGTAAAGAAGTTGTACTTATTCCCATTAAATCCTCATTTCCATTTATTTATTGCTAGCAAATCCTTGATTCTTGAGCTCCTTAAAATAGTATTAACTGTAGCATTTTCTTTCTGCAATGTGATGTAAAAAGTCTTGATATGTACCACATAGGCGTGTATTCCCAGTTACACATTTATATGTACGTAAATTCCATATGTTGTTTCACTTATATAACAGTAGCACTTAAACTTGAATTTCCTGTCCAAAAATAAGCGCACGAAAATTCG
Organism: Salvia hispanica; assembly: GCF_023119035.1. NCBI lineage: Eukaryota > Viridiplantae > Streptophyta > Magnoliopsida > Lamiales > Lamiaceae > Salvia > Salvia hispanica. The sequence continues at coordinate 43,100,227 of NC_062965.1, forward strand.
GGGCGTTATAATATGTTAGCATTGAGCATACGGTATTGATTATGCACTACTTTGACTTATCAAATGGTGCGGGTTTTTCGCAATCCAATAATCCTGAAATATTAGTTAGTGGTGATTAATATCTAGCGGTGCTAGGATTGCTATTATGTTGAATCGTGCACGAGGTGAGTCTCGTTTGATAATGTCCTCAAGAGGAGCTCGAACAAGGTTTTATTATTCGAGAAAACTGGCCAGTTGGAGTTTTATCACTCTATGAATAATAAATAAGTGTTTCTTGCTAAGTCCACTCTTGGAATTAATAAGATGATAATTAATTAAGTTCATAGCAGACATTAATCAATTAATAGACATTTATATCTTAAGCGCGGGAAATAAATAATATAAATAATGGAAACTCGTATCACTTGTAATTTCGGATTTAGATGGGGAGTGCAATATTACTTCTGTAGTGGCTGCTCGTAATATTCCAATATAAGCTTGTATTAAATTGTGGGTTCAATTTAATTAGTAAAAAGCTAATTGGGGGAGCTCATATCCAAAACCTTCCATATATCCCTGACTGAGCCCTATATGAACTTAATATATAAATGGGAGAATAAAAGAGACAGAAAGAGACATTGATTTCTATACAAAATTTCGTTCCTTTCTCTATATAGATGGAAGCGAATTTTTTAACTTTCTCCTCCGTGAAAATTTCAGCTCTTCCTCCGTGAGGAATTTTCTGTCTTCTTTATTCGAAATCTAGTATTTTGATAAGATCAGTCCACCCTGATATCGAGATACAATTCGGGAACCAGTCAGAAGATCCATGGTATAGTATTGAAGATCTTCTTGCGGAGAAGCTGCAGAAACGACGTCGCTCAAGCGAGGACGACGCAGCAACGCAGCAACGTTGCAGCAGAAGCAACACGGACAGCAGCGTCAGTCCGTTTGTGACAGCGGGAGCGACCGGAGTTCAGGCTGCCCATGCTGTAGGGCTGGGCCGTCTCGACTGGTCGCTGGCAGCAACGATGATGACGCACGCAGCAGCAGTTTCATGTTGGAGCAGCAGCAGCTACGTAAGCGACGTCACAGCAGTGACGAGGACGACGCAACAGCGTCGTCGTCACGCAAGAAGCAGCAATGCAGCAGCGCCGTCAGCTCGAGTGGGAGCCCGTTGGCAGATTCCCGGACTCATGCGACGGTAGCGCTGCAGCGGAGCAGTGGGAGTCCGACGGAGAGCTAGATTAGGGGTTTTCCTATGCCTCGTTCTCGTGACTTCGCTTTCCAAAATTTGATTAGGGTTTTCCAAATCCTTGGATTCAATTTTGGAAAGAATTCAAGATTAATTTGGAAATAAGATTTGAATATATCTTTTGTGGATTTTATATATTATATTAGATTTAATATTGATTAAATCATGGATTGATTAGATTTTTTCCCCTTATTTGTAGACTTATATGGATTTAATTCCTAGATAAATCCTAGTTATATTTAGAAAATGACAATCTAATTTTTATCTATATCTTATGAATTTGTATGGATTTATTCCTAGCCAAATCCTAGTTGGATTTAGATAATATGATAATATTATTTTATTCTTATCCTATGAATTTATATTGATTTATTCATATATGAGTTCTAAATGGATTTGGACAATAATAATATTATACTTTATTCTTATCCAATGAATTTATATGAATTTATTCATATATGAGTTCTAGATGTATTTGAATAGTGATAATATAATATTATCTAATTCTATGGATTTATATGGATTTATATGGATTCACTCCAAGAAAAATCCTAGATGGATTAGGATTAATATTAATATTAATATTAATTTATTTTATCCTATGGATTTGAATAGATTTAATTCTATTAAGACAAATCCTAGATGGATTGAAATAAACATTAATCCATGTTATCCTTATCTTTTGGATTTATATCCTAGATAGATTAGGATAAATATAATATATAAGAAAATCCCTATTTAATTGGATTTAGATAAATTAATTTATCTAAGAAATCCTAAGTAATGTTTGATATATTCTGGATGTCTATTATAAATATAATTAAGATTTGTATAAATCTTGATTGATTGGATTTTATTTTTATCTTATGGATTATAATGGAAGTGTTTCTATCTAGTAATATCCTAGTACGATTTAAATAATGATAATCCTAGCTCAACGTTATCTTGAATTGTAGGATTTGATTTTATCGAAATAAAATCTAGAATAATCCTAATTGGGTTTAGATAGTTACTCTATCTTGATAAATCCTAAATGAATTTGGATAATTATTATCCACTAATAAAACTTAATTATTTAATTGATTCTCCCTTGACTAGATTAAATAATTTTTGATAATTATCCTCTGTGTGTAAATGACATGCATTAAATGGATTTATCTGTTTATTTGGTGTTTATCTATTTCAAGTGGATTATCTGCTTTATCTGCTTATGTGATAATTATGCAAAAACCATATAAAAATATCTAAGTGATGATTACAACAAGTGCGTTGTATACGGTCTCCATCGGTTGGTTTGCAAATTTATGAAGCTAGTTTCTAATATTATCGCCACCCATGCTGTGGGGACAATAATCCTAAGAAATAGCAAGTTCATAAGGGCAGACTTCTCAAATATAAATAGTATGAACTAGGAAGTAGTTTCTAATATTATCGCCACTCATGTTGTGGGGACAATAATCCTAAGAAATTACAAATTTCAGAAGTTCAAACAATATTTATAAGAGAGCTTGGTTTTGTTATGAGCACATGAGCATTGTTATGGGAGTGTGTTGTAGAAACAAGATTCTGTAATGCTAAATCTGATGGTCATGCTTAGGCAATATTTGGCGGCCATGCCGTGCTGCGGTCTCTGGACTATTCGTCGGTGTTGTGACCAGTAAAAATGCTAAAATTTAATGCGTGTTGACCTCTAATTGAGGGTACAAAATTTTAGTTTTACAGTTGCAAGATACATAATTGTTTTGTGGTTATTTGCGATTATGTATTGAACATAAGTATGTGATAATAAGTTTATTTGCCAAATCTTCATTATGTCATTCAATAATTGTCTGTGATCCTTAAAGAAAGTAAACTCGAATGCCTAAATTATGTAGACCGGAAACAAAAATGGATAAGATTCTCATTGCTGAAAACTTGGAGTTTATACTCAATGATTCATGTCCTTCATTTCCTCGACATAATTCCACTAAGAATGTTCGAGAATGCATTATGCATGTACTTGACAAGATCTTTGAGGAATAAGGTCAAGCTATTTTCCTTTAAGTAGCTCGACAAGTCTTGGTTAATGACGATGAAAGATGGATATCAATAGAATCTGTCAAGATGATTCGATTGGAATATCCTAGAGTGACAGAATGTTTTGAGGATCTTTTGATCATTTAAATAGTTTCTGACACAAGTCATCGCCTAAAGTAACAAGAAATGACTACAAGAAGGCTTAACTGAAAAGTAGAATATTCAGAATAATAGTCGTTATATTACTGTTAGAGGAAAGTAACATGATAGATGACGAATTCATAGGGGCTGCATTTTTCTTAAGTCAATTTGAACAAAAGACTAGATATGGAAATGGGAGAGCCTGAATTGTCATCAAAGTTTGTTTAAAGCGAGAAAAGATGCTTTGTGAGTTGGATTGACCTATTTTATAGAAGGACAATGACTTACATGACAATGCAACTTCTAAGTAAGAGATCTTGATCTAGTTAGGTTTTTGTTGCAGTGGGAGCTATTAATGCTCAACTATTGTTTTATGGTTGATGCTTAAGGCATCATAGTATTAAAATAATATAAGTGCGACAAGGTTGAGTATTCAACAACACATCAACTTCTTAATCATTGAATGATAAAGTATTTATGGCTCTTAGTCTTAAGGCCAAGAAAATACTTAGCAATTGTTCGAACTGATCTAGACTATCAAGATTTTAACATTTCGTTAAATAGCTTGAGAGTTGAGAAAGTCTGTTTGATGCACTATGAGTTAGAATCATTTGATTTTTCAAGAGATTCAGAATACTTATAGAAGTGCAACATAGAAAGACTAGCAAGTCTCAATGGTTTACACCATAAGGAGACGAGCAAAGGGTTATGATCAGTAGTGGGAGTCTAATCTCCATTAATGAATCCAAACATTCATCTAATGAATGGGATGGTTATGTAAGAAGGAATCGAAGTCTTTCTAAGACAAGTTTGATTAAGTGATGAGTTGTACTCATTAAAATATTATCATTGATGGGATAAACATTAAAGAAACTACCAACTTCAGTACTTTCTACAAAACACGAGTTGTGGACTAGAGCGTCTCTAGTCTAGCACATCTCAAGGTGTAATGTTGTTCCAACACGTGTTGGAAAAGTGTCCAAGAAATTGGAGTTGAGTATTGAGGCATGTTTTAAGGTTTGTCCCAAATGATGTAAGGTTATAAGTTCTGTAATCTTCAAAGATATAATTCTTGTATGAAGATCAAGAGATGAACTACAAGCCTAACAGCGTGATAACTCTCAAAATAAAGAGAGAGATATCAGATTTTCCACATTACCAAGAAGTCATATGAAGAGCTAAGGAGAATTGTTCGTATGTTTTTGTAAATAATATTCAGACTTCTCAGATCCAGAGAATCCACTAGATCAATGGGTCTAGGAACTCAGAGAACCCTTGAAACCCTCGGTCATTGGGGACACAATCTTTTCCTGCTTTTCAAAACCCTCAACCCACTGTACTAAAAAGAACTAGTATAAGGAAGTAGACATCGAATCCCACAGAGATGGAGGCGTAAGTAAACATGCAAGAGAATTTGGACACTTGTTTTGACTGCTGCCACGCATTTTGTGGGGTTGAGACTTAACTGCTAGACTGGGGAAATGTAAATAAACTACACTAACAGCTAGACCTAGGCAAACATAACGGAAACAAGCATGACGAAAAGCAAGACGTGAGCAAGATAACTCTCTGTGGATAACATTTTACCAGACCTAGCGAAAACTTTTCCTAAAAATGCGTAGACAGAGGAAAGACAGATCGTGGGGACCATTTCCTGAATTAGCAAAGTACGGATGAAAAGCTGCAAAATAACTAACTAAAGGCTCGACTAACAACTAGCTTCATCTTCTCTAACGATCCTTGATCACAAAATGCAGAGAAAAACAGAGTAAACGATTAAACTAAACAGAGCATCAGGTGAATTAGACCATTAAACTATGATTAACTACTGAAATTAAGCAGATCTACTATTGCTAGACGAGGTAAATGAGAAAACAGAAACTAAACATCAAACCCATGCAGAATTGAACAGATCCCAACATTGGACGCTTCATCCACTCCGGATCCAAGCCATCCACAACAAACCACCGTAATTCTCATCTCCGATCACACAAATTCAACCAGATTCAAATGATCAACAACGATCTCCACGCAATTCAACTCAAAACTCAGATCAATCGCTAAAAGCATCCAAGATAAACAGAAAGAACAGTAATAACATGAAACGAAACCATAACAACAGCTTCCATAGCTAAACAAGTGCAGATTCAGCAGAAATTTAAGGAAATAAGGCCGAGCTTCGAACAACGAAGTCTCGGGAAATCCAGAACGGAAACTTAAAACAGAAATTAGATTGTATCTTCACCTCACGTAGGGACGGTTTTACACAACTCTGATGAAACTATGAACCGTAAAACCCCCAAACTGATCCCCCAAGTGTGTGTGTAGAGCGTGAGAAACTTGAGCTAAGAGCTAAAAATGGATGATGATCTCGTGTGCCGCATGCTCTTATCTATAAGGGATGGAGCTTCTAGATTCTTCCTTGTACTTCTCATTTTGCCATTTTATCTAGAATGTTCCTCCGTCTGGTGAATTCCTTCTTCTTGCTCACTTCCTCTGCCAGACTCCTCTCTTCCTGGATCTGACATTTTCTCTACACACCTGGCTTACAAAACCTTGTTAGACACGGGAAATCACAGAATTTAACCCCATAACCAATGCATGAAATTAATCTTATCATCGTACCATTAGAAACTTTTGCACTAACAAAATCAACTTCAGTACCTAAGATTGTAAGAACCATATCGTAGTGGGAGCGTTCCACTGGAACACATGAAGTTCATGGGTCTAAAAGTGTCGTAAGACTCAGTCTTAGATTAACTTGAACATAATCCCTTTAACTACAATGTAGTATTGGTTAATTTGGATAATCATCTTCGAAAAGGTGATAGATTCCATATTACAATCTAAGATAGATAACATGTTTTACAAAACTTGCAATACTACCTACAGGCTGTGTCAGTCAGTGGGAGCAAGTATCTTTGCAAGTGTAAATGTGGATCTCAAATGGCTAGACAATGACAATGGTTATGCCCAAAGAGAATTATCTTCTCGCTATCGTTGTGCCAGGATTTATTCGATCATACTGTCTATTAGAACCTACATAAATTAGAATGTATGTATTATGATTGTCAACACAGCCTTCTATAAATAGAAGTCTTGAGGAAATCTTCTACTAAAACATTCTAATGGATATGTAATTAAGGGCAAGAAACGCATGATTGGAAGCTTATATAGTATTGAAGATCTTCACGTGGAGAAGGCGCAAACAATCGTCGATTCTTTGGAGAATCAATATCGGTAACTCTAAACTGTATAAATCATGTTTAGGATTTATATTTTCTAAGCATGAATTATTTGCGTTCTAGCATGCAATTATCAGTTTAACATGTGAATTGATTAATCGCATAATCGGTCAAATAGATCCTTATCTGATTTATTTGTTTTGTACAAGTCTTCCGATGTGCAAGGGGCACCAAACCCCATCATCTACTTATTCCCTCTTTTACTTTATTTTCTCCACCTAACACACAATATAAAACTGCATAAAATCTCGTTTTGCCCAATGAAGTGGTCATCTTTTTCGGAACAAAGGGAATATATTAAAATATGACTTACATTCCACTAATTTTTTCAATCGGATTTCCATTATATTTCTTAAAATTTGTAACGAGTTAAAGTGTGGCGTTTAACAACGGATGTAGGAGTATGATATGGTATCACATCTAACTAAGTATTTGTCAATCAATAGCAGTGATTAAAAAAACAAAAAATAAAAAACAAAAAAAAAACTACTCTTGTTTCAAATTCAAGCCCGGTGTCGAACTCTCGAAATGTAATTACGTCTATAATTTTTTGAAAAAACTTCTTTGGCCTCATCGACGCTCTTTCAGTTTTATTTTATTTTACTATGTTATTTTCATTACTTAATTTATTTTTAATAAATTTGTTTTCATCGAGGCATTAACTTTACTTGCTTTGGAGCTTGTCCAGGAGGTTCGAAACGTGGAAGCCTATTATTGAAAAAGTGGAGAAGAGGTTATCCCTTTGGAAAACGAAGTGTCCTTTAAAGGTATGAAGACTAGTCCTCATTAAGTCAATCCTCAATAATCTCCCCATCTACTATCTCAGTTTGTTTCGTATATCAAAGAAGGTGTTTAGGTGTATCATACAGGTGCAGAGATGTTTCTTCTGGGGTAAGAAGTTCGGGGATAAAGGTGGAAATTTGATCGCTTGGGACGTCATCCAAAGACCAATCGATAGAAGGGGATTGGCTGGGACATACATACCCGGAATGCAGCCTTGCTCTTCAAATAGTGGTGGCGATTTGCTGACGATCAGAAATCTCTATGGAAGGAAATCATCAAGTCAAACCATAATCTCAACCAAGTCGAAGATTTCAAGGATTGAAAAAGAGAATTTTTTCAAGCATTTGGGGAGAAATAATTGATTTTGGTTTTTTCAAAAAAAATATCCAAGAGGTGACATGCAAAGGAATTTAGATAGGAGTGGGCAATGGAACTCGAACAAGGTTTTGGTTAGATCATTCGACGGGAGGCCAGAGCTTGAAAGACATATTTCCTAGACTTTATGTAGTGTCTAACCAGAAGAACTGATACATTGATGAAATGGGAGTATGGGAGAATGGATCTTGGAGTTGGAGCTTCAAATGGCGAAGAAATTTGTTTGCATGGGAAGTGGATATGGTTGAGAAACTTTCAAGTTGTTAACCGTACCTCTTTGATAGAGAATAGGAGGGATGTGAGAGTATGGTCTTTCGACAACTCAAACTCTTTTTCTGTTTCTAATTTTTACTTGCAGGCCACACATGCTCAAAATGAAGAAACTCTTATCGGCACTCAAGGACAGTTAGCTTGGAGAAATGTCGCACCACCTAAAGCTCAACTCTAAGTGTGGTTTATTCTCCAAAAAAGACTCAACACTAAAGATAGGTTAGTCAAAATTGGATTTCTTGGAGTTGAGAGGATCGATGTGCCTTATGCAAGGAGGAACCTGAATCTGTTGTGAACATCATCTTCTGTTGCATGTTCTCTAGTAACCTTTGGTACTATTGTCATTGCTGATGGAACCTTGCAACGTGCCTTCCCAAAGATCCGACTTCTTGTCTCCTCTCTTGGATGGGTGGCCCATTCCGAAATCTTGGAAAGAGGATATGGATCGCCCTCTTCTATGTGACTGCATGGTCGATTTGGGACCTTGACGGTCGCCCTTTCCTTCTCTCGTCTCCCTCCTCTTTAAAGCTGGTATGTGTGTCGTTGCGAACTGCTCAAGTTGGATAGTCGGCCTGATCAGGTCAGCCTACTTCTGCCTGTTTCACCTACAAAATTGCGGGTGAGTGGATCCAGTGAAGGTGCGGGCTGATCAAGCTGAGTGGCTCCGACTCGAGTGAGGAGAATTGAGAGGCTGAAAGGGATGCGACATCATCAAAAGTCTTAACCCACTAATACTATTTGATTAGTATAGGGAAGTAACGATTGATCCCACATAGATGATGCGTTTCAAATTGTTTGTGTGATACGGCTTGGGGCTAGGTTGTTGCCACGCTTTACTTTGGGAGTATCTATTGGTGTGGAAAAGGAAAGAACTAACTAAGCTGGGTAACTAAACTACCTAACTGATCAACTTAGAAAACATTACTATAAAAAGAGAAACAGAATAAACGGGGTTGTTAGGCCCCTGCAAAACTGTACGAAAAACAAATTAACTTTAGCAGAATCGTCTTCCTCAACAGATCAGCGTTAAGAAAACAGAGCAACAACAGATCTGAAAAGTTGAAGAAGACGAAACACAACAAAACACATAAAACTTAAAATTACTTCTACGATCTAAGCTACGACAATGTAAAAACAAGAACTACGGCTAAAGCAAAGCAGAAATGAAAAGAAAGCACGTAGATCTAAAAGGAAAACAAGGACTGAAACAGAAAACAACAGATCTAAGCTAAGACTCAAAAGAAAACATGAATTAGAAAGTAGATCTAAACATAAAACATAAAATAAGCACGAAACTAAGGAACGAAAACAGAAACTTCAAATTAAACTAGAGAAGAACAGAACAAAGAGTCAATACATGAAAATAAGACAGAATCTAAGCTAGGAAATCAGGAAATTGTTTCATCACCCCTTTTCGGAGTGGAATTACAAAACAAAATTTGAAATTGTGCGAGGAAAGCAAGGAAAACAGCTAACTACCAGCTACTCTAGACGGAACCAAGTGTGTGCAGAGACTGGAAAGCTTAGAACTGAAGAGCACTTTGATTTCAGATCTGGAAGAGAGCTAAAAATCCTACCTACTCTAAAGAGAACCCCCCTAAACTACTAAGCAAGAAATGAAATATGGGGAAAGTCCCTTCTCTTAGCGTGCAAGGCTTCTTTACATATGGAGGCGTAGGGCTCTGATCCCTAGGGTACCACCCCTCTGAAATGACGCTTTTGCCCTTCACACCTTAGAGTGGAGTTCATAGTCTTCTCTACAGCGCAAGGTTGGCTGGCTCCAGTTGGAATGTGACTTGATCAGCTCAAAAGCCGCCTCTTTTCTCTTCTTTTTCGAACTTTTGCTGTAACATCCCGAATTTTCGAACCCTAATTTTAGAGCCCTAGAATTTATAATTGATGACGTGGGAGATGTGAATTATTTGATAAGTGAATTTATTGCATGAGTTTCCTTGACCGGGAAGTTTGAAAAGTCAAACTTGTTGACTATGTGATGTGGCATGTGATTATTAAATTAAGAGGTGAATTATTTGTCTAAGGGTGAGTGAGAATATTAGAGAAAATTTCCATAAATACTAGCCACCTAATTATTGAGAATTTTGAACCCTTGGACTTTTGGAGAGGGAATTCTATTTTTCCGGATTTAATTTAATTCTTGGGATATTTATCCAAATTAAATCCAAAACCCAATTATTCCTTATTTTAATGAGAAAATCGACACCCCCCTAGTTAATAGATCCTACCACACTTAAAAGAAATTTTTGTCCCGAAATTTGATACCTTTATGGGAAGAGTTCCGGGTATAGTTCCATCATCTTATCCTCACGCTCCCACGTGGCTTCCTCGGGCCCGTGGTTTCTCCATTGTATTTTTACGAAGGCAGTGGATTTATTTCTCGAGGTTTGGACCTTTCGATCCAAGATCATCTGGGGTTGCTCCTCGTAGCTCAGATCCGGGTTTACGACAACATCCTCGTAGCGAATCACATGCTTTGGATCGAATACGTATTTTCGCAACTGTGACACATGAAAGATGTTGTGCACATTCCCAAGGCTGGGCGGCAGCGCTAAATGATAAGCTACGGGTCCTACTCCTTCAAGAATTTCGTACGGCCCTATAAAACGCGGTTTCAGTTTCCCTTTAACCCCAAGACGCGTTATCCCTTTCGACGGGGATACCTTGAGGAAAACTTTATCGTCAGCGTGGAACTGTAAGTCCGTCCGTCGGACGTCGGCGTACGATTTTTGTCTGTCCTGGGCTTCCTTCATCCTTGCGCGGATTTGTCGAACGATTTCGACCATCTCTTCGACTGCATCGAGTCCAAGTGCCCTTCGTTCGCCAACTTCATCCCAATAGAGCGGAGATCTACACTTTCTTCCATAAAGTGCTTCATATGGCACCATGCCGATCGTTGCTTGGAAGTTGTTTTTGTAAGCGAACTCGATCGGAGGGAGTGCGGTCTCCCAACTTCCGTCTCGGTCGAGCACCACGGCTCTTAGCATATCCTCGAGAGTTTGTATCGTTCTTTCGGGTTGTCCTTCGGATTGTGGGTGAAAAGCCGTGCTAAATTCAAGCGTGTTCCAAGCTCGCGCTGTAGGCTAGTCCAAAATTTCGAGGTAAACTTCGGGTCACGATCAGACGTAATCGTCACTGGGACTCCATGTAATCGTACAATCTCTTAAATGTAGATCCGAGCTAGTCTATCCGATCCATGGGTCACGGGGATAGGTATGAAATGCGCACTCTTGGTAAGTCGATCTATGATCACCCAGATCGCGGTGTTCCCTTTTAGGGTCATCGGCAACGCCGTCACGAAGTCCATGGCAATGTGCTCCCATTTCCACTCGAGCGGTTGTAGCTTCCCGTACGGCTGTTGGTGTAAGGCTTTCACCTATTGGCAGGCTAAACAGCGCTCCACAAATGCTGCAACATCCCTCTTCATGGCGTTCCATCAAAAGGACTTCTTCAGATCCTGGTACATCTTTGTGCTCCCGGGGTGAGCAGTGTATGGGGTTTCGTGGGCTTCGCTCATGATTTCGCTCTTGAGTCCCTCGTCATTTGGCACGCACAATCTCCCTTCAAAGGTGAGAGCGTTGTCGGAAGCCTCGCTAAAACTTCCGGATTCACCGGTTCTTACTTCGACTCGAATCTCCTCCAATTTCGCATCCATCCGTTGTGCTGCAACGATCCTCGTCCTTAGATTAGGCTTTACTACTAACGCGGAGATTCGGCCCTTCACGGTTTCGGGTGTCCTTACTACTTCTATTTGCAACTTACTCAACTCTCGTACTAAACTTTCCTCTTCTGTCAGAAAAGTAGCGAGTTGCGGATGGGTCCTACGGCTCAAAGCATCTACCACTACGTTCGCCTTGCCAGGGTGGTAGTTGATGCCACAATCGTAGTCCTTTACCAGCTCGAGCCACCTCCGTTGTCGCATGTTCTGGTCCTTCTGCTCGAAAAAGTACATCAAACTCTTATGATCCATAAAGATTTCGCACCTAACTCCGTAGAGATGATGCCTCCAAATCTTTAGGGCATGCACTACCGCTGCTAACTCTAAATCGTGGGTGGGGTAGTTCAACTCGTGGGGTTTCAGTTGTCGTGACGCGTAGGCGATCACCTTGTTGTTCTGCATCAACACGCACCCTAATCCGACCTCCGAAGTGTCGGTATATACTACGTAGTTCACTCTGGGTTCTGGCACAGCTAACACTGGTGCGGTGGTCAGTTTCTCCTTCAAAAGTTGGAAGCTCGCTTCACACTCCGGTGTCCAGTTCACCTTGATCCCCTTCTTGAGCTGCTGGGTCATTGGTCTCGCTATCTTGGAGAACCCTTGTATGAACCTTCGGTAGTATCCTGCGAAACCCAGGAAACTCCGAATCTCGTTCGACGTCGATGGCGACTTCCATTGTCGCACCGCCTCAACCTTGGCGGGGTCCACTCGGATTCCTTCTGCTGACACGCTGTGTCCTAAAAAGTTCACTTCTTTCAACCAGAACTCACACTTGCTGAATTTTGCGTACAGCTTCTCCTTCCTCAGCGTCTCCAGCGCGATTCGTAGGTGTTCCGCGTGCTCCTCCTCGTCCTTCGAGTAGACTAAGATATCATCTATGAACACTAGGACGAACGTATCTATGTACGGGTGGAAAACTCGGTTCATCAGGTCCATAAACAATGTTGGGGCATTCGTCAGCCTGAACGGCATCACGACGAACTCGTAGTGACCATATCTGGTACGGAATGCGGTCTTAGGTATATCCTCCTTTCGCACTTTCAGCTGGTGGTATCTGGACTTCAAATCCATCTTAGAAAACACACCGGCTCCTCGGAGTTGATCGAACAGGTCGTCTATCCTCGGCAGTGGGTACTTGTTCTTGAGGGTCAATTTGTTCAACTCTCTATAGTCGATACACATTCTCATTGACCCGTCTTTCTTCTTAACGAAGAGCACCGGTGCGCCCCATGGCAAAACACTGGGCCTAACGAAACCTAAATTCATGAGCTCTTGTAGCTGTATCTTTAGTTCCTCCAATTCCTTAGGCGCCATTCGGTACGGTGCCTTGGATACGGATGCGGCTCCAGGTTCAAGGTCGATCGTAAATTCTAACTGCCTATCCGGCGGCGGTCCAGGTAATACATCGGGAAAAACGTTTGGAAAATCTCGTACGACAGCGACGTCTTCGAGCCTCCTTTCCTCCTTCTCTTCTCCCAGAAAGAGCTTGCCACAAACATGGTTATAAAATAAAGGGGTGAACCAAAGTTCCAAGAAGAATATTCCATCCTTTGAAGAAAAACAGGTCTGGAGATGTGATCATACCGAAGGTCATAACTACAAACAACTTTAGGAATGAAGTTCAATGACGGAAGCTCATAAAATCAAATATCGTTCTTATGAATTTGAAGAATACTACTCAAGCAAGAGGTCCAAAGTCATAAGGGCAAACACAAATTTCACGCCAAGTGAGTCATGACTCGATATTGGAAAAGAAATAAGGGACATCACTTGCAAATTGTGAGTCAACCAAGGTGTTTAAATAGATAAAGGCTCATGGTTATGCAAAACGTCTCGAAAAGAACTTAGGATCCAAGTAAGTACTGTTGATTTAAAAAAAATCGGTCATTCTAACTACGAAGGTCGCACTCCCTCGCACATTTCTCCCGAAGCCTGATCATGGTAACGTCGTTCTATGAAATCGTGGATTCCAAGTTGAGATTCATCGTATCGTCGAAAATAACTATTTTTGATGGTCACATCTTCAAAGTCTTCTTCTTGCCATGTCACATAGTCTTTTTCGATTGTCATTATACACGTGGTCTTAAGGTGTCATAAACGTCGTCGTATTTATGTCGCGTCGCCACTTTGGCATGGTATGCAAGACTGCATAGTTTTATTAGATCTTAGGTATGATCTCACCAATGTAAGGATACACCAAAGTTCGGAATATACTTATTTTCGTTGGTTCTATCACTCAGGAAAGTGATACTGCAGTTGTCAACCTACAACTAAGTTTTAGCATGTTCAGTCTGGCCTACTCCTTAGGCACTCTATAATTCCAAGCATAGCTTGAAGTCTCATACTAGTCATTCCGCGTTTCTACTGTTGATATAAGCGCTGTGATCGTATAGCTAAGGCATGCTAGGTTCAAAAGTCCAGGTCTAAGCATCGCAACATTTCAACATAATCTCACGTAATCATATTCGCATTTCGCGATTTTCACGAGTTCTCATACACATTCGACAGATCATCATTCGGGAAGCATCGCTTCACATTCACAATATTTCCAACACTTATGGCATGCTTTTCACAAAAATAACACTTCCCACCGAAATTTCCAAGAGCATAAAGTTTCAATCATAGAAATATTCTGTACCTCTTTCTTCGTGGTTGAACGAGACGAGTTGCGGTGTTGAGCCTTCCATATTCAGTTCGTTAGAAACAATGATTACAAGGACAACTTAAATTTTCGAAAAAACTCTTGGGTCCAGAGCGGAAATAACTGATTTTCGAAAATCACTATGTTGGGAAGGAAATAATATTTTGCTTATTTTATTGATTCCTTATTTGATTTCCTTCCATACCTAGAATTTAAATATTCTACCAAATCTTTTCATACCTTAAGAGATCTTGCCATATCTTATTTTAGTGAATATAAAAAATTCATGCCTTATTTAAAAGGCGTAGAAACGCTTATTTCCAATCCCTAATTGGGAGAATTCTTAATTTTATTTTGCTCCGTGATATTTTATTCTACTCCGTAAAATATACCAAAACAAAGTCTTGGCTATTTTAAAAGCCTAATTTTCGAAAATTAGGGGATTTTTGCCCTAGAGTTTATTTTTGTTAATTCTTCTCCCCTACTCCACAATATTGTTTTATTTAATTGTGGAGAATAAAATCTTACCAAATATTCTATCTTAATTACCTAAAGATCTTGTTGAGCACTATAAATAGGAGAACTCCTAAACCTAGCCCCCATATTTTCGCCCCCCTCCCTCCTTCACTCTCCCAAAATTTTCTTCTTCTATTCTCCAATATTTTGCCATCTTTTGGAGAAGAATTGAAGTTCAATCCAAGAATCTTGAAGAACCAATGCTAATACTTAATTTCTACCGTTCGATTTTCTCATAAGGTATTCTTATACTTAATCCCCTTCTTTCTACTCGATTCCTCTTCTTTCTAACCGATTAATCGGTCTTCTGGAACCCTCATGCAACTTGGTTGAGTGAAAGTGGGATAAAAGGGATATGTAAATATGTATGCGTGTGTGTGTGTGCGTGCGTGCGTGTGTGTGCATGTGTGTGCGTGCGTGATGTGTGTGTTGTGTGTATGTTGGCAAAAATACTCTTGTGTGACATATGTTGATGTTAGATCTAGAGTTGAGATGGGAATGGAACTTATGTGATGAACATGGCCTTGATAAGTAATGTTAAGATAAATCGATGGAAAAAGGGAAAAGTATTGAGACATGCATGAGTAAAAGTTGTGTTGAACCTAATTTGTGATATGTGCCTATGTGATTAAAAGGTGAAACCTCGGTTGCGAAGCCGGATAACGGAAAAGCGAAACTACTTGAAATCTAAGCAGTCGAGGTGGGCTTTACTCTTAAAACTCTCTTTTATTTTGTCAAAAATATTGATTGGTGTTATAAGGGTGGTTTAACTGTTATGCCATGCCTATGTTTGTTTTGTTATGATATTGTGAGCCTGATGTCTAGTTTGTGAGTTCGCTCCATTGGGCTATAGGGCTACGGATATGTTAAACGAATTCGGGTCTGAGTATGGGCCGCAAACCCTACCAGGCTGTGTACACGAGGGGATCGGGAGCCGTCCTTGCTAGTCGGCTGGTCTCGTGGGCGAAAAGTGTGGCCACACTTTCGTCGCACCATGGAAAGATTGTGATTGTGGAATTTGATGAGAAAAGTGGGGAGTTATTTGAGTGGCCAGTCTATGGAAAATATATTTTGTGATACTCGTGATATTCTCTTATAACTGCTTAAAACTCGAGTTCACTTGGTAAGGGTGGCATAACTTATAAAACGTTTTGGCAATGAGCTCACTGAGTATTTCAAATACTCAGCCCTGCATGTGTTTTCCTTATGTGCAGGTTGAACGATGACGAGCGGTGACGGGTGTTGAGCATGTTAACTAATTAAGAAGGACGTTTTTGAACTTCAAGCGTAGTTGTGTCTTCATACATAGCTGCACTTTCTCTTGGTCGTTTTCCGCTGAATTCTCTCTGAAACACTTTAGTATTTTTGGATATTTTGCACTCTCCTTTTGGTTTAGAGGCTTTAGACTATCTTGTGGTTTTTATCTTGGAAACTATGTCATACTCTTGAGATGTTTGATCGTCATTTATGATACCTTCCTTCTTCTTTTTAAGCTTCTAGGTTAAGTTGTTGTTTTAAATGCTTTGATAGTTCCTTTAATATTTTGGTCAACACTATTTTAAATGTAACCCTAGCCTATGTTGAATTCTTTGAGTCCGTTTTGGTAGCAGTCGCCGCATTTATTGTACCCTAGGAAGGCGGGCTGTTCATTTGCATTCGCCCTCTGAATTGATGTGATCTTCGTTTTCCGGCGAAATCTACACACACATGGCTCAAAAGGGTTGTTAGTTTGCTGATTTCAGTGCGATTTTGCTATAATATACATGCATGAATCGGGCCTCATCAGACCTTGGAAACAGAACCGTTTTCCAAGGCTGTGTACACAATTTGGAGATCGAGAAGAGAATTATCTTATGGCACTTAGGTGCTTGGATAACAGGTTGGTGTACCAACTTTTCATTCTCTCCGGGGAAAATACATGATGAGTTGAGCTGCATTAGAGAGTGGGCGAGAGATATGAAGACACAAAGAGTCAAAAAGTCCGAACTTGAGATGTCGGGTATATGAGTTGGGACCAGGTATCTAGCTTTGCGGGTGTTTTCTTGTTGTCTCTTCTCTCCGCTTATTGTGCCTTTTGTCTTTGCTGTTGTTTGTAGACCTTTTGGTTGTGGGTTGTTTTTTTAGTTTTTCAACTATATGGGCGGGTGTATTGGTTTTTTGGCTGTTAACGTATTTTGTTGGTGGTCTGTCGAGTAGCTCTGAGTGTTGTTGTTTAACGCTTCTTTTGTTTGGGAGTTTTGTTCATTGGGCTTGCTTGCTCGCCGTCTTTGGCTTGAGCCTTTTTTATATACTACCTTCGTCCCACAATAAGAGTCACATTTTACTTTTACTATAAATGGTAAGTAGACCTCACATTTCACCAACCAATTCTACTCACATTTTATTATAAAACTAAGGGATGTAATCAATTGCTAACTAATTATCAATCCCAAATTGAGACCTATTTTCAACCATTAGATCAGAAGATCTTGTGGTTAATATAATGCCAAGTGTAATATATTTTAAATTTAAATAATTATTAATTAAATTAAAAGGGTATTAATGTCAAATCCTATATGTAGTAATTATAACTAACTACTTTCTCTCTCCTCAAAATCATCTCAAATCTTTAAATTTACGTAACTCTCTCAATTTAAATTATTTTTTCGCAAAAAATATATCAAATTAAAGATAATTTAATAAGGATTCCAACGAGATCTCAATTGCATATGTTCCGACGATGTTTGGGTGATGAAATTTGATAAATTATATTTCAATTTTCGTACATGTTGATAAGCAGCTATTTTCAACAAATACAACAAAAAATCTCAATATATTGTAGGCAAAATCTCAATATTATGCATGTCCAATCTCAATAAAAATGTGTTGATATTTTCTTGTCCTTGTGTTGATATTCTAATGTCATATTGTTGATATTTGTAATACACAATGTTGATATAAAAAAACACTCACGAAAATTATCATATGATAACATAATGACGATATTACCCTTTTGTTGATATTTTGTCTACTATTTATTGAGATTTTGTGAGCTTTAATCTCATCCACTCATTTTAAAATTCAAGGGTGAAGATTTAGTCTTGATTTTGGATTAGGGTGCTATAAGCATTAGAATAGGACCCATAAAACTAATATATATATATATAAGTGGAACTCATAATCCACTAACTTATCAATCCACTTTTCCTTATATTTCTTAAAACCCGTACCCACATTAAATGTGACACTTAATGTGGGACGGATGTAGTATCAGAATAATTAACTTTACTTGCTCTTTTCAAAAAAAAAAATTCATCGATGCTGACTTGCGTTTTTCATTTTATTTTTGTTTTCATTCATACAAGATTTCAACTTGATTTTGTTTGGATTGATATTTAATTTTATTATTTACTTTATGTTTATTAAATAGTTATATAGCTAATATTTTAATAAATATAATTTCTTCAATTTAATTTTTGTTCATATTTATTTATTTTTTATTTATCTTTTTTTTTAATAGATACTTATGTAGCTAATATTTCAATAAATAAAAAAAGTTCATATGATTTTTAATACTTGTAAAATAAAATATTAAGAAAAAGTAAATTAAAATCTTAATACATAATATGAATGAATTTAAAATTCATTTGTATTCTAGAAGCCATCCAATTGAAGCTAAAGGATGCCAAATAGTAACATTAGAAAAACAATTTATTTATGTTTACAGTGAAGGATTTGATTTACAAAAATAAAAACAATACAAAGAAAATAAAAGAATTAGTGGAATATTGAAACTCCAAGCAGTTATAGTTTTCATACCACTGCTTCTGCATCTACCAATACCACTGAATGTTTCCACTAAAATATGGAGTATGTTTTACTTGCGCGGCATCTCCTTCGTGGCTCCAAACTGTTGTAAAAGGCGTATAACTTTTGGATTTATGGTTTTACCTATCAAAATGGGTTCGAGGCATGCGAAATTTGCGTCAAAGGCATCTTTGGGGCGTCCCTCGTTATAGATCTCGACAATTTCTTTCCACAAATTTATTTATTTTTGTTGGTCGGCAACAATTGGATATTCGTGTACGAAGGTAAAAGATCACTCGTGGGAATCTCCGCTTAGTTAAAAATTGAATGCTTGAGACACCTTGGGTCCATAGAAGCACAGATTGGAAATGTTGTTATATTGTGGTAGTATAATGCAATTTGAAATAAATAAATAGGTTTGTGTTAAAATGACAATTACTCTTAAAGTGACACCGTGACACCACATATACAACAATATTATAAACGCTACACAGCAATATTTAATACGCTAGATATTGCTGCCCAAGAAAAATTGTTGTATATTGTATAAAATATTGCTGGCTGTTTTTTTTATCCTTGAATATTTTTTTTATTGCCACATGGTAGCTGATTATTCGTCCACGTGTACAAATGATTGGCTAGGAATGGTGGTATGGTGTTACATTTTTATCCTTGAACATTTTTTTTATTGCCACATGACAGCTGATTATTCGTCCACGTGTACAAATGATTGGCTAAAAATTGTAGTATGGTGTTACTTTAAGAGGTGATGGCATCATAACACTCCCCTAAATAAATATTAGTATTTGCTTAGATAGATTAAATATTGCTTTAATCTTGTACTATGAGTAGTATTTAAAAGAAGAATATTTTTGTTGGATTGTCCACTTGCTTTTGTGTTTGGTTCTATAATATTGACTGACAAAATTAAGCTGTTGGGAAACAAAAATGTACTCCATTACCATTTCTTCCAAGGATATATGGATGTTGAGTGCAACTGGTAAAGATAAAAAAAATGAAAATTTTAGTTAACCCTGTTTGTTGTTAATTCCTTTACAAAGGGAAATAAATGAGAAATAAAAATATGCAGCTTGATCACCACCACCACCACCACCAGGTCTTATAAATGAAATTGAACAGAAGAAAATACTACTTCCCTAAACTAAAGTATACCTATCTTTGTGATCTCTTGTTGCAACAGCGATTCCGTTTCTTGCCAAAACTCGGTATATGATGGTGAAACTGTTGGCGTCTACCCCATCCATAGCTTCAGAACTTTATCTTTTCCACCTGATGCTACCTTCTCACCATCTGGACTCCAGTCTACTGCAAACACCTGCAATTCAAAAATGGGTTCGTCAAAGATTCAATTAGATGCATAAAATGTACCAAAACAACGAAGACAACACAGCTCACTTCATCTGCATGTCCTGGAAGATCTTGTTTCAGCTTCTGCGTATGAATATCCCAAACCTGTTTTTACAGGCTTCCGTGTCAATAATCATTGTACAACAGTAGACTATGTATCACAATTAGAGTCGATGTAGTATACACGTTTGCGCAATCATTGACTTGCAATCCAGCATGGCCACATTGGCACATTCCCTAACAAAACAAAATTATTTCAAAACACTTTCAGTTTTCAAAAGGGACATTTACCTTAAGAGTTGAGTCTTTGCTTCCACTCAAAAGCAGTCTACTGTCAGCTGACCAGCTGCAAGAAGATTTCGGATTAGATCTACAAACTAGATGCATAAAATTCTATTAAAAATAATCCAAACCTTATTTGATAAACGGGCCCAACATGGCCACGGAAGGCAGCCACGAAACTTCCAGTTACTCCATTCCATAATTTGACCGACTTATCAAAGGAGGCATTCATTGCCCGTCAGGAGAAAAGTAAACATGATTTACAAGCTACAGGAGATCGAATAATAATAAGAGGTTAGCACTCAATGTCGATATATGGTAGTATCAATAATCAATAATCATTAATAAGGTTGAAAGCTCCGGACATATATTGAGAGGATCAACCAGATTATGCAAACTAGATGCATCAATGGTGTAAAGAGATTGAGAGATAGAGATGGAAGCCACGGGTACAATATTTTCTGTGCACAGCTTTGTTAGATCGAGCATGTTGATGAACACAAGTAATTGACAGAAAGGTAACACTAAACAAGAAGATGTTTGATTTTGGGGGGTTTGATTAAGTTTGAGAATGGATGTAGAAGTTTTCCTGCAGTCCGTAATTATATGCCAAGACCATGGCTACCAATCATTTCCCAAATCATCACTAGAGATTTTCTACTTGTATGTTCCCTTTTTTTTTCTCTTTCTGATTGTCAGTTACGCTTGTTCTGAGTCTAATGATATGTCATCTATCCAATGCCAGTCCCTCATTCTCTGCATCTCATGTCTATGAAATCAAACATGCATTGGCTCTTCAGTAAACTTAGTAAAAGGAATATCAGCATTAGTTTGAAAGATATAAAGCATTTAATCCAGAATAAATCATTTTCAACTGAGTTTGGTTTTATTCAAAAAAACAGAGGTAATATTGAAATGACGCAAAACTGAGCACCTGTTGATGACCAGTCATACGATTTTTGGGGTGTTTGCTGGCAGCAGGTTCCCATAGAAACGTGGTAAAGTCATCTGAACCTGACACCAATCTTTCAGGAGCACCGCCCCTCATCTTATTATACCTTTCCAAAGCAACCTGGTAAAACAATTTCAGTAGCCTCGGATTTCAAATGCAGTACACAAAGTAAAGCCAATGCATATAATACAAGGAGATTCAACCTTTAAGTCCTTCCAAATAAAATCCAAAATGCAAAACCATAAATATCAGCACCAAGCTTCCGACAATGTAAAAGAAAATACATAGTAGTATATCTAAGGTCCACAACTGTATTGAATGGTTAAATCACTTTGATGAATTAACAAGAAGTATTGTAGACCAAAAGGAGAAGCATACATACTCTACAATAAGTAATTATGAAGGGAAAAAATAGATAAATCACACCACCTGCTTCATTTCCTCTGGAGATGAATACTGTTTACCAGTGTGATCATAGGCACCAGTTCGGAGAACATACTCAGTACTCAATGCCAATGAATTCACCCAATGCCCATGGCCCTACACAATGAGAAATATGGGAAACATGAGCGACTAGCCGACTAAGTATAAGAAAATTAAGACTACAATAAGTTGATAGTAGTCTAAAAGCCCATGGCTCGTTTGATGTTCACAGAAGCATATTAGTCACCACAAGAACTGTGGACATATGAACCATTTAACCCCCAGTACATAAGACAACATAATCTACACAAGAACAACATGACAAGAAGCCCAAAGCATCGGATAAGTGTAGAAAATGAGAACTGAAGGGAAGGGATATGCTGCTTTGCAGATGTGCAATGGATGCACTTATAAAAATAGGATGGGAGGCAAATGAACAAAAGATTGTTGAGCCACAGAAAATAAATACCTTCAATTCCCGAATTAGCTTTCCTTGTGTAGTCTCCCATATTTTAATTGTGCAATCCTGAGATCTGAAAACGTAATATAGAAATCAAATTTTTTTTTTATCTTCTACAATTTTACTGTATAATAACGATTTACTTCGCCTAAAATTTACAATACCTCCTCCAACCCTACCAATTAAACTGCCTATCAGGATAAAAGTTACAGATAATTCACAATTGGAAGATAAAACAGCTTTGAAATTATAAAAGTTTGTTCGAAATGAAACTACAGAAGAAAGCACAAATTATTGAGCCATTTTGAATTGTTCACTTGCAAAAAAATGCTCTTTATGCATGATCTTCCAATTGAGTGAATGCCATTCAATCACCACATAATTGTTACCTAGGTTACAATATAAAATATAGGCCAACAAGGTGCTTCCAAATTTCAAAGAAAAATAACAGTTCAATCATATTAATTTACAATTTCCTGTTTAGGAGGTGTAGATTCTCACTAAAGTGAAACATACCCAGTATATATGAATCCATCACTTCCCCATTTCACACATGTTATGGCCAGTGTATGTCCAGTAAGGCATATTATACATTTCTTCAAAGCAACATCCCAGATCCTTGCATCACCATCTTTACTTGCACTGACAAATCGGCGGCATGGAGCACTAAGATGCACTGGCTCCCATGAAATTCCAGTTATCCATTTCTTGTGCCCCCGAGACATGATCCGTGCTATTCAAATTCATTGTAAATTCTTCCAAGTAAAACATGACATGACATGTGTTGGTGCCTAATGTCTTTTTGGTATAAACCAATGATATTAAATATCGGCTATGGCGCCGCCGTGACGCCATTGCATGGCGGTTTTCAAGAAAAACACCATCGCCGCGAGCTGCCATGAAACTTTTTAATGGCGACTGCCATTTGCCGCCATGAATGAGGCGCCATGGCATGTATGGCGTCAATTTTTGATTGGGTGCCCCCAATCCTCTATCCAATTAGCAAATAAGACGGCCCAATTGTATTTACCCGGTTTTTCTTCTTAGAAATTAGAATCAGATTACTCACCCCAAAAAACCCTAGATTCAAGCATAATTTATTGCGAATTCAAACAAAATTGCAGAATATTTAGGGTAGCAAGTTAATACAATTGCTTCTTCTCTTTTGAAATATAGTTAATATAGTTTTCCCAATGTCTCATGGAGAAGAAGCCACATCAATGGCAGCGGATGTCAATTGGGCTAACCAGCTCGGGTTCAGGCCAACTCATTCGAGTTGTCGGGCTATTTGGGTGCGGGTTATTCGAACTGTAAATTTTTCGGGTTATATATTTTTGGCCCTAACCCTAACTCTTCGGGTTTCGAGCTAACCCACGGGCTATTCGGGCCAGAAGTGATCTTATTTGTTTCTTTCTATCCAATTCGGTATTCTAACTTATAAAAAAACAAATTGTCGTAAAGTGAAGTATTATCAAAGTGATCAAGAGAAGGAAAATAATAGCTATTGAAAATTGAAACAAAATACATAAACATAACGCTCAATTAGTAGCACGTGTGAATCTGAATACAATTAAATGACAATTAAATGGAAATCATGCATTTCAAAAGGAGTTAAATAATATTCTTAATTGTATACCGAAAAAATAAATTCTAAGAAGTTAAAAAAGATAGTATAGATAACAGTATGTCACAAAATAAATTCTATAGAGTTTAATGTGATTATATGAGTACATATTATGATATTAATATACTCTATATTTCATATTACCCTAACTTTTAATTTGAGAAAGAACACATAATTATCATATATAGTTCACATGCCATATATATTTCATATATGTAAGTATATAAACCCAAAATTTGATAATTTTTTTTTAAAATGCTCAACCCATGGGCTAACCCGCAACCCACCTGGGCCAGCCCGCATAACCCGCCGACCCAAACGGGTCAGCCCGTGTAGCCCGATTATGTATTTAGGTTACAATTTTCCGGCCCTAATCCTATGATTTTACCGGCCTATTTGGGTCGATCCGCGGGTTTCGGGCTAGACTGACATACCTAGCAACGAGTAGAGCAGATTCTAGTAATGTTTCCGCTACTAGAATAGATCCGGGGTGGAAGTATTGCATTCAAGTGGACAAGGCATCCACTAATAAGGTACAATGCATTTTTGCTACAAACAAATGAATGGTGGCATCACTAGGGGCAAAGAACACTTGATGGGGAAGAAGGGAAGGTTGTCGCATGCCCGAAGTGTCCGAAAAGTGTTCGTGAAGAACTTTGGAAATATTTTACCGACAAAAGAGCTGCAGGATCCTCTTAGATTCTTATGTCTAGTCATTCAGCTGGACATATTGATCTTGGTGGCTACCCATCAAGTGTTCTTTGCCCCTAGTGATGCCACCATATTGATGTGGCTTCTTCTCCATGAGACATTGGGAAAATTGTATGAACTATATTTCAAAAGAGAAGAAGCAATTATATTAACTCGTTGCCCTAAATATTCTTCAATTTTGTTTGAATTTGCAATAAATTGACGCCATACATGCCATGGCGCCAGTCGCCATTAAAAAGTTTCATGGTAGCTCGTGGCGATGGTGTTGTTCTTGAAACCCGCCATGCAATGGCGCCACGGCGGCGCCATAGCCGATATATAATAACATTTAGAGATTCCAAAAATAATTATTGGTGATGTTAAAAGATGATAGATATTATATATCAATCAAATTAGGTGATGAATATATAGGATGGGGAGGCACAATGTCAAGCATGCACGTATCTTTCAGCAAAAGTATAATGGTGTATCTTGACAGTGCCACTAGCCTATCCCTTCTTAATATATACATAGACCTATATATCTAGTATACTATTTTCCTATTGAGCATCTACAAAGATAAAAAAAACAGATCACAATCAACACACTCTACAATACATTCGACTCTAAGATGGTTGACAGAATAGATTAAGGCAGGTTAAAAAAAATATTCAGATCAACAAGGAAGAAATTCAATCAAGAAAAACACTAGTTGTTACACTTACCATAAGTGGATTTCCCAGTGATTTGCCGGTCTGTGGGTCCCAGCATATAAGTTCTCCAGCCTTGCTTCCACTTACTAGATGCTTACCATCTGGCGACCATGCAATACAAAGAACCCAGTTCTTGTGTCCTGAAGGGGGGAGATAAAGTACGGTGATCATTATATATCACTACATATTTATAGAAAATGCCAAATAGCTCAAGAAAATGAAATGGACATTATAGGCACAACCAATAGGTAATGACATACTCCATAGTTGAATCCAATAATTTCAAATGGAAGGGCTTACATAACAATTAAGCAAAAGGAATCCATTCAAAGAGTGTCATAGTTAAAAAAATGAGTGCGAACTTTTTAGACCGAATTTTTTATTGTGGCATTCTAACCATCTAACTTCATACATATAGTTATCTTTTATAATGTCACATATCCAAATAGCTTTATGCAGATATAATTATATACGTATAACCAAACAAAGTGCTGTAGATTTCTTTCTTGGATGTTTTCAAGAAACACAAACAATGGAGATAAACGTTTAAAAATCTGGGAATTATAGTAATGTCATTCAACCATCAGAAAAATGCTGCTCAGACATAAAAAAGAAAGATTCTGACCTTTACATGTAAACAATGGTGTCTGCGTATTCAAATCCCACATACGAACAGTTGTATCACCTGATCCACTGGCCAGGTGGCGTCCATCAGGACTAAAGGCAACAGAAAGCACAGCTTCAGTGTGACCTACAATAAATCAACCAGAGTTGGACCAAAAAATGCCGTCAAACTCAAACATCACTTTAAAGATAAATCCAAGAAAACTTCATCCCAATAAGAATTAAGAGGGCCAAATAAATCTAGCAGTCCGTAAACTGAACAGTTTTGAAATTATTTCATTGAACGAGAATAACATTATTTCAAAAGTCCGCCAAGAGTCAAGAAATGCTGTTTTGGCTTTGGCCAAGAAAAATTAGACGAAAATGTAATCAAGCCCGCCAAATATATCATATATATGGTTGTATCAAACATAAAAATCAAGAAGAGGTAAATGTCTTTAAGCTAGCTTTGTCCTTTGGTAGAGGGGTTCCTTAACCAGTTAAACAACCCTAGGGAAGATGAGATTTAGAACAAGTGTTTATCCTTGAAATTATCTTTGTATTGCAAAATGAGACTACTTGGTTTGATTAATCTCCTATGCTATATAAGCTACTAATGTTAAGGTCAATGTGTTAACAATTATCATGACTAACCACTTATTCGTGTTTTACCTACAGAACAATCATGTATCAATAAAACCTAAATGTACATCAAAGCCAATACAGAATCAGTATGGAGGAATGTATTATCCATTTGTGAAACCTAGTCATGATATTGCAAACATTAGTTTTTTTAAGATACTCAAGAAGTGCTTTAGAAAATTCAATAGTTATAGGAAGGTGAAATAGAGTGAAGAATGAGCTAGGCAGTGATCAGGACTAATAATATCATTGACGATGCAGGTACGAAAGAAACAAAATGAACCCTTAATTGGGATGAGCATGTGAACGGAATAAAACACATTTCTTACCAGCAATAGTTGAAGAACATCGAGTCACTGGACGTATTCTAAATACAGCCTGGGGCTGGTATACTATTGTAATGACCTTCTCCACAGAAACTGCATCATTATTTACTCAAAATCTCAGCAATTTGAGTTTGTGTTCGGTATAGGAGTAAAAAGAATGATCAAGAGCAATAAATTCATCAAAGGAATTAGCAAAATGCCTTTATTCTTCTGAAGGTACGATCCAAGCTCCACTGCAAGCTCATGGTTCGACACATAAAAAGCATAAGGCAACTTTTCCTCCTAAGATAACCAAACATATTCCTCGTTAAATAGGATCCTATCCACTACATGTAGTTCATTTCCAGATTTTTCATATAAATATTGTTCATAAAAAAAAGGCAACCAGCAGCACTATATGAGGCAAACAGATTCTCTCCTATGACCGCAATGGATTCCAAAAATATATCCGGAGTAATTGCGGAGAGATCATCCAAAAGAGAATCCTATGATTACTAATAAGAAGCCAAAAAAATAGATTTAGTTTGATGATGAATTTACATTGTTGAGGAGCTGGTTGACGAGCTGCTGGAGCTCCTTAGGACCTGCGGTTTCCGGCAGGAAAATTGGCGAGCCGAGCGCCGTGCCTTCCGCGTCGGTGAGCTGACATATGACGCGGTGGCTCTGCTCTCTCTCCTCCGCCCTACCTAATTCTGCTGTTTCAACTTCCATCTTCTCTTTTTCTTGCTTTCTCTTTGTATTTTAAAAAACAGGGTTTATGGGTATAACTTGGGGTAGAATTGTCATTCTGTGCAATTGATTTCTTCTTTAATTCAAATAGAGTCATTTTTCTGCGAATTGACCCATCGTACTCACCCAGCCCAGTATGTAGTTAAATGGGCTATTCTTCTATATTTGTACTCACCTTGGCCCATTGGGCTTTACTTCGCTTAGAAATCTATCCAAATCCCAATTGTCATTTTCAGCCTCTCAAGTGATGTAGTCGGGTGGGAATGCGGTTCGTCCATTCTTTATTATTATTTTCTTTTATGATTAAATAACTTTAAATTTAAAGGCCGCGCCGTTAAGGAATCAAAAAATAACAAACGGTTCGTCTATTCTTAACCAAATAGTCAAAGGGCTAATCCCGACTTTTGAGATGTCATTGCGATGAATATTCACCGAGTCTGTTGAAGGATACACTTGGTCTAAAATAAAATAGGGATAATATTTTTTTTTTTAGTAAATGCATATCAACTAATTTTCTACTACTACATAATATTCTCATACTTTCTATTTAAAAAAACATAACTTTTTGGGTAAGATTCGACAAGTGGGACGAGAATCAAGACTGATTTTTGTGGATTTATGACTGATGCAAATTTATATTCTTGTTAAATAAGATGGCACTCTTCTTTCTTGTCCAAGAATTGAAATCTCGAACACAATTCCATACAGCCATATTCACAATTATTCTGTTAATTCTATTAAATATTTAATCTAATTGGCATGGCGGAGCCATTTGATCGGAATATTTACTTGTTTTTTTTAAGAGTATGTCTAATTTGATTGGAATTTTGGAAATTTTTAGTCAATGATTTAAAACTATGTCTAATTTTATCTTTTGTTCGATTGTTTTTTTTTTTTGTTAATTCCGCTCATGACCCAACTTTTACATTGTTTTTTTTAAAGTTCTGCTAATGACCTGACTATGTAATATCAGAACTATATTGTAATCTCATTAGTAATCGTTTCACATTCACCCTCATATACACACAGTTTATTTTAACTTATTTTACATTGTTTTACTATTATATTATCTGGCGAATCAAACATCACTTATTAATATTGTGTTGAAATGTGCGTTAGTGAAATAATTCATTTATATTTTATCAAGTAATATTATTAAATCAACATGATCACATAGAATGGAACCCGAGGAAAATAGACTTTCATGATCCATGTATATTTTATAATGTATTTGCTTCAAAACAATGTATATTTTATAATGTATTTGCTTCAAAACAATGTGGACCGCACACAATTGAGGTCAAGAAACGTGAAACTTTAAGTGCTATACTTTAAATTTAAACCATATTTGCATCTTTTATGGTCAAATTATGTGCCATTATTAAACATACCATCAATTGGAACAATTTTAAAAGTGGACACCAATTATTACGTCTGCACAATTTGACTTAAGAGGCATAAATCAAACTATTAATCGATGGCCCTGTAGACTACCAAGTCACAATCTTTGATGGCATGTTACTAAAAAGCAAAGCTAAGAGATCTACTTAGGATCACTATAACATATCCTTAACTTCATTTTATATTTTGTTTATATATCTTATTTAGTGATTTAAATTTTAAATTGAACTCGATTTACTAAGACATTGAAATTTTTACTAGACAAATAGTATTTATATGCATTATACTGATCCATTAATCTAAATTTTAAATTGAATTCGATTATTCTATGAATAATGTAAGTGAATAGTGATCATGTAAAGTAGTACTTAAAAGTAATTGCGAAACTCATGTAGAATGTAAATGAAATATTTTTCAGTAATAGCTAGGATTAGCAGTTGTTTTCAAATCTAATAAAAAAAATTTGAATGATGTAAGGAAGGAATTACAAAGATCGGAAATAATGGGCCCTTCAGATCTAAGTGCGAAAAGTGGGAGTTTGTAATATATTATTGAACTATTATATTTTCTACAAGCATCCTTACACAATACTTGCCTCATCCATGATAATGAATTTACATAATCATGAATTTACTCAATGAGCACTCGAAGATGTTATTTTTTTCCTAACATTTGTTAGGAGAAAAGGGGTTGAATAATCATTGTCCTTTGTCTCGTTGTATTGATGATATCAATAATTTTATATAAGATGTGTATTTATATTATCATATTATATTGTATTTTAACTGATCTAATTCAGCTTTTCAATTTAATCAATAATATTAAAATTATAACTTTGAAGATGAAAGCATCTTTAATTAAGATTGCATTAATTTAATTAAAAAACTCGACTCGGACACTTAGATTAGAAAACTTGCTGAGACTATAGGATTTCCAATTACATGGCTAAATAATAGTCCAATTCATTTATTAAGAAAAAGTTTATAACATGACAAATACTAAATTATTTGCCCCATTTTTAAATGACATGATTTTTATTAACAATATAAGTTTCTAAACGAATAAAACTTATATAAGGTGAAAATGACTTTTTTGAATCTTGATATTGCACTCATCCACTAAGTAAATAAGTCCACCGTTTAACGAATTAACAGCAAATAGTTATTCATTCTTGAACTAAGAATGATTTTTCATTTGAACATTCCCTGTTTATTAAGTAATTTTTTCATATTAAATACTCTCCATATGATTATGCTTCTTAATATTAATATACTGTACTAAAATAATATTCACGATCACAAATCATACAAAATCAACAATGCATATTAAGTTGTACTAGTCACTATGAGTTTCTATTTAATTTCTGTTAGGTTCCTAGATTATAAGAAAATTAATCACGCGTAATAAAGCCCAAAAGAAGGAACATAAAATAAAATTGAAACGAAATTACAATAATATATCGAAACAATAAAATCGTAAATGCAGCAATAAGCCGAGTCGATGAGGCCTCTGTCAGCAATACAAGATACGTCTCAGTAGTACTCTCGGATCGGCGTGTCCTCCCTAAAGATAAAACGGCTTTTTGTCTACGATGTAGTAGCACTGCTATCAACAGAGCTCTGGTGAATTGGATTGGAGGGGAGGACAGAATTTCGACAGAAGAACAATGCAAAACAAGAGAGCTTATGATGCATAATGCTTTGCAAATTTTCGTAGTGTAAGAAATGCATGGAATGGATAGGGGTCAACACTCAACGCAGCTTGATGGTTGTCATCATAGTTGGGTTGTAACCGCCGGACGTCACAAGTCGTTACTGGAACTGCAAAGGCTGATCCTGGATGGACGTATCGGGACACGCTCTGCGTCTAGGTTCGCTCACGACGTGGACTTCGTCATGTGTCAGCCACATTGGCTTCACTTCGTCATACTGACGAAATGTCATTCTACTTGGCTCGCTGAATTGGAAGCATTGGTGGTCTAAAAGAACTAGACTAGCCTTAGGACAAGCCCAAACACCGAGCCCAAAGACTAATTGCCAACATCCAAGTCCACATGCATGTGGCGCGCAACGGTGGCGCTCGCGTGTGGGTTATACCACCCATCTTAGTCCACTATTATGTAATAACTCTTCTTATTAATAGTTTAATAAGGTTGTCACTTCCTATGTGGGATATTAACACTCTTTTTAACCCATTAGCTTCTCTACTAGCTTATTTAATTAGATCGCATTTTTGTGCAACTTTAATTCATTATTTTTTACTCATCGGAACTGAGAATCAAATTTGAGAAAATGAACATACTGCGGTCATCTATTCCGAACGTAAATCGACGCTCTATAATTTAATTTCACAAAAATTAATATAATGTCATGTTTATTCTTGGTCAAAACCCTGTGACCGGGCACACGATTCCAATAATTTTCTCTATATATTTAAATAAATTCTATCGTGCCTCCGTAATTAATATTGATATTTCGTTGTAGCGATATTAGTGGGGAGACTGTGTCGAAATTATTCTATCAATGAATTACATAATCCACAATTCTTCATATTTATCCTCACTACTCACTAGTATATAGTGTTCAACACTAACACAAGATAGTGTACAGTGATTGCGGACTCAAATTATTTAATTCATGTCGGTATGAACCCTATCTCTCAAGATGAATACCAGCCTTATCTATTACTCCATTTTGAAGTAATTAATATCCCTTGGTTAATAAGAAAAATACAGTATTAATATGTTTAATATATTTCTCACATTAATGATGCATGATAGTTCAACTTCAACATATAGAAAGTCGTGTATAAATCGTTTTGTTATTTATTTAGGGATAAAAGATTGGTAATTAAAGTACTCCATGATTATTAAGTTCATTTTCTATGCTACATTTGTTTTTGTTATTCCTTTTTTAGAATTTAATGTAGAATTAATGTTTAGTATTTGTCCTCGTAGAAAAGTTACATGCACGTCTCTTACAATTGAGAAGCTCTTCTAATTTTAAGAAGCTAAAAGTAAAGAGAAAATGATTAGAAGTCATCAGTGACAATAATCACAGCATACAAAAATAATGATGGCCCTTTATTTTTGTAATATATACATCGTGACATAATGATGGCCTTTTATTTTTCAAGCTGTATTTTTGTATAAAAAAATATTCTCGTAATAAAAATATATTATTATTTAAACTTCTTCCTACCATTTTGTAGAAATCTGATAACCGAGGCGGATATTTAATGGAGTATATTAATGTCGAAACTGAATCAATTCTTTTTACAATATGGATGATTCTCGCAATTATTAGAACTATTAAGTGTCAATTAAGTTATAACAGACATGAAAATTCAACCAAGACCATTATGCATCGATATTTTCATTAATATTACTCGTAATTGAACATATATTGACCAACCAACTTGGTTCACAATTATTAAAGAATTGTTTTAAAATAATAAACAAATGCTATACGAAATTTACATGAAATTATAGTAATTAAAATCGAAAAGGTGCATGAAGCATCTCCACAGCTGGCGAGATGGTCTACCGATATCATTATTCTGAAATGCAGTAAAAATTATTTTCAGTTGGAATACCAAAATTATAATCCAAAAACTGGCCCAGAGTAATAACATTGATATCTAAATGTATATTATGGAATAATAAATATGTGAATGAATGCAACTTGTATTTACTCGGATTAAAACCCAATCACATATAAGTAAATTGATGAAGTATTTTTCATGATAATTAACTATAAATCATATATCCAAATTGGTGCTACTTCCTACCCACCCTCGATATTGTTGTTTTCGTGTAAAAGGTGAAATATTTATTTCACCAAAATATGACACGAATCTCATCATCTTTAGAAAAACTGGTAAAAGAGAAGAGGGTAAAGGGGACAATGTGACAACTTTAGTAGTAAATGTAAATGATTGTTGAAAAGAGGTTTGGCCGTTTGAGAGGGTAAGTTGATGGACTAATTAAAAGGAAAGATTGGTAGATGATGGCAAGATAAGAAGCATTTGCTTGCCACATAAATCATTTTGTTTGCCATGTAAGTGGACTATAACTAAAGGACTCTCATTGAATATAATTTTCTGATTTCACTCACCTCCACTTAGGTCTTAATTTTAAATTAAATTAGTACTCCCCTTGTCTCTTTAAAAATGAAATGTTTACTAAAATGGAAATAACTCTATTTCTACTTTTTTATATCTATTACTTTACTCTCACTTCATTAACTCACAAAACAACTCTGCATAAAATCTCGTGCCGATTCTCAAATGTTTCATTTTAAGTGGGACAGAGAGAGTATATAATATAATTCATCTCCTGACCAATTTCTCGTTCATTCACTTCAAATTTCAAATAAAATAGGACAATCTTGATGTTCTTTTTCTCATAATTCTAAGCTATCATGAATTGCGAAGTTATATGGAAATTGCAAGTCCGACAAACACATAAATTTGAAATATCATTTGTCCGTCACTAATATGGCATTTGGATCAATTTTTTTATTACTAGTATTTTACATGGTTTTTCAAATAAACCTCAAATAAATAACTAATAAGCATTAAATCTACAAATAAACATTAAATCTAAAACTTGACAACCTACCAAGATGTACCTTCTAAGTTCCGAGTCTTTATCTTTGGTTTCTTTCTTTTTGGTGAAATCAATTTAATTGCGCAGATAATGAGATTGATTTATGTTGGTTGTGATGTAGGCTCTAGTGTCATCGTGGAAAGAGGAAGATAGATGTCTTTTATTTTTTATATGGTACTGTTTTACTTTACTTCTGTAATTGAGGAATTTAAGAAATCAAGTATTTTTCCTCTTAATTAGTTTTGACGTTCTCTCTTGTACTAATTCACTATATCATGTATGGGACTTGATAAAATTGGCAAATCAATCATACAGAAAGACAAGATATCGATCTTTTTGAATGCAGGAATTTAGCTGTTGTAAACTCAATGTTCGATCCATTACAACCTTCATTAAAATTTACTAGAATTATAATCTACAAATGAAGTTTACAGTCCTTTAAAGATGAACATTGATTATCTTCTTTTAATATTAGAAATGGGTCACTCACCAAGTCGATGTGAGACAGAATATAGAGAATTTAACACGCCCCCTCATATGTGGGCCGGAATGACATATCGGACTTCCATCACGTTGGTAGGCAAGAGAAGAGATAAAGAGATACACCATCATCGACTTGGACCCTGCTCTGATACCATATTAGAAATGAGTCACTGACCCTGCTCTGATACCATATTAGAAATGAGTCACTCACCCCTTAAAAGGCCTCATAAGGAGGAGGGTTATCCACACTTATATAGAGAAGCTAGGATCATCACCAAGTCGATGTGGAACAGAATATAGAGAATTTAACATTTAATCTCAATTAAATAAGTACTTTTAATTTGTACTCCGTATTGTTTAATATAAGAAGATATGGTTATAGAAAAGAAAACAAATAAACTAACAAAACTTGCGTTTCATTCTTTATATTTTGCGTATTACACACAGCATGGTGTGCTGTGTTTTCATATTAGGGGATCCAAGTCTCCAACCCTATATTTAACACGTTTGAGGCCTTGAGGGTATCCAACTGTGACGAGGCAACCGAAATTTGGTTATAAGGAAATACTAAACCATCGTTAAACTTTAAACGTCGAACATACAAGATAATCTGAAGTTCATTATAATGAACTAATGACAAATTTATAATGAACTTCAGATTTTTATATTATGGCAGATGATGTCATTGGTTTTAAATCTCCGAATTCCCTAAGATGTACTTACTACCTCCATTCCTTCATAATTGACTCTCTTCTTTTTTACAGCTGATTTGGAAAAATCATACTAATAAATAGGTAAAGTGGAGAAAGAGTTTAAATAGGTAGTGGAGAAAGAGTAATGTGGAGAAAATTTTTCTCTATATTATTCTCTCTTACTTTTTTTTCCCTCCAATTTAACTACTCCTATTTATTAGTGTGACCGCTGTGAGGGGACGGCGGGAGTACAAATAAAATTATAATAAACTCCGCTTATTCTATAATGATGTGTCTAACGTTTATCGTTTAAATTAAATAGTTTGGTACAAAATTTTGAGTTATAACCGAAATGGGATATCGAGGTTCACTATATTATACAGATGTTGATTGAAATGAAAATATTGAAAAAATGAAATTGTGACTAAACTGAAGCTCTTGTGCAGAACAAGTATTGCTTTTTCTTTTTTACCTGCGATTTAAGAAAAATTATGTTAGATAAGTTTAGTAAAAGAATAAGTAAAAGAATTACTCCCTCCGTTCCAAGATAAGTGAATCATATTTCATTTTGGAATGTCCTATTATAAGAGCATCCACAATGGATGTCCTAGTGGAAGCCCTAGTGGTTGCCACGTCAGCATGCCCTATCTTTCTGCAATGGTGGAGCCCTAGTGCATGCCCTATCTCTTATTCACTTTTCATTTCAATTTTAAATCATTGTTTTTTAATTTTGTTTTTAATTACTATAAAATACCAAAATATATTATTTTATACACCACAAATGCCAAAAAAAAAAGTACATTACTTAATTGAAAAGTGGAACTACATCATACTTAGCTAAAAAAAAAACTACATTAAAACTAAAATACTAAAAAAAGAAAAAACCAAACTAGTCATCTAAATTCAACCTCTGGGCCAAATTCTTGATCATATTCTTAGTCCTCTGTCGGGCTTCCGGATCGGTTTCTTCACGAAGGCTGTTTTGGGCGTCAAGTATAAACCTATACTCAACCACCTCGCGATAACCTCCGAACTCCTCGATTGCCCTGTCCATGAGCTGAGCAGATGGAGGAGGCGCAGCCTGCGGGGGGGCCACCGATCCAGACGCGCCCGCCTTCCCTTTGGCCTGGGCTTTGGCAGCCTTGGTACCAATGGGACGTCTAAAAGTAGACGTAGGCGTGCCGGAACTCCCTTCCGGCTCAGCGTTCAGATCCACAGGAGATGGGCCGCTGCTCGTGTAATCGCCAGCGGCGGTGTTCTTCGTCCGCTTCGGAGCCGAGGATCCAACCGGTATCCCTCCGTTGAACTTCCCCTTGTCCTTCAAGATCATCCAAACATTGTACAGCTTGAACTGCCCGAACTGCCGTTGGTACTCGGACAACGACTTGTTGAGGGCATCCTCTGTTGGTGCACGCAGCGGAAGAGCATGTAAATAAATCACATAATAATCAGATCTATTTAGCAGATTATTTAGACAAAATCTATTCGCGTAATTATCACATGTATCATGCTCATAACTTGAATCAATCATGCTTTAAGAATATTGAAAACCTAAAACATGCTTTTCTACGGAGTAGAATAATACCTAATTAATTCTCCAAAGAATTGAAGATGGCTAGCGACTTCTCCACGTGTAGCTTTAAGTACTAGACCACAAATCTTCTCAATCACTCGAAACGTGATTTCTAGTATACAAACTCTAACATCCTCCATGCTCTCACCGCTAGCCCTTCCGTCCCTGTTCTGTTGTAGATATAACAGAAGTTGTTGATGTGGACCTTGATCCGATCCCAACACTTGCGCAGCTGAACCTTGGTCCGCTTGAACGCCCACTTCGGTTTCACCTCGTTGTAGCGTTCCTCAATGCGATCCCACATCCTGGCCGAAGTCTGGTTGTTGGAGGATATCGAATCCTCCGATACATCGACCCAACACTGAGCCACCTTCAGGTACTCATCCAACTCGTAGTCAGTACGCCCTGTTGCGTACTCCTCGTTCGGCTCGTCGTGTGGGAGTGGGACTGGAACCGATGGCGCCTTTTCTTTCCGCGCCATCTTCTTCCTCCCTTTCTTCAACCCGATACTCCTCGGTGCCGAAGAACGGATCGAACTCAGAGTCGGAGACGAAAGTGGATTCAACAGATTCGGGCGTCTCAACCCGGTAGTCTTCGTGGCCGGGCCACCGGGCGCCGCCGCAGGGCGCCGCCTCCTCCAAACATCGGCATATCGTCGTCGACATTATTCGGGCTTGGGTATTGACTCGGATCCATTGTTGAAAGTGTGAATATTGAGAGAATATAGAAGAGAAAGTGAAAAGGTTTGGTGAAAAGTGAAGAAAATGAAATATTTACAGTGGTTTAAATTAGGGTTAAATAATAATAAAAAAAAAACCGAAAAAATCGGGCTCGGGCTCGGGCGCGCCTCTACAATGGGCGCCCGATCTCACGCCCGATCGATCGGGCGGGCGATCGGTCGCGACCGA
Organism: Salvia hispanica; assembly: GCF_023119035.1. NCBI lineage: Eukaryota > Viridiplantae > Streptophyta > Magnoliopsida > Lamiales > Lamiaceae > Salvia > Salvia hispanica. The sequence goes on from NC_062965.1 coordinate 43,137,445, forward strand.
ACTCTCGGTCGCGCTCGGGTGTGACCGACGCCTGCAATGGATGCCCGATCGCGCGCCCGATCGGCCGATGGATGCCCGACCACGCCCGAGCCCGATCTCGGCCGATCGGGCGCGCGATCGGGCATCCATTGTGGATGCTCTAAGTGAGCCATTTCTTTTTAAGCAAAAAATCACATCTCTTACTTTATTATCCACCTATTTTATTCTCACTTTACTTCTATACTTTTCTCTTACTCATACTTTACTTTCTCTACTTTAATTCTTTAAATATCAAATCCTTAAATCTCATGTTCTAAAGAAGTGTTGTGCTTATTTTGGGATGGATGGAATATAAAATACTAGGAAATGAAGAAAGTAGAAAGATAGAGAGAATAAAGTAAAATAATTGAGAGAAAATATGATGATTTTTACTGAAAAGAAAAATGACTCCGCTGAACTAAAATTTTAAAATGAATCAGCTACTATAAAACATGGATGGAGTAGATTGAAGAGGTACTTCTAAGTTCAGTGTATTACTCTAGTGGGCGGTGTAATGGATGTTGACACAGCTCTTTACATCAAAAATATTTGAAGGAAGTGGACAAGATTGGGGGTAAAATGGAGATTTCACAAGTATGCGGCGAAAAGCCAAAAAGCGGGAGTTTCATTCCATGATTCATGACAGCACATTTCATTCACCCATTTTGCTATATAAGCAGCACCGCCTTTTCAGTATCAAAACAAAACCGTTTTCAGCTGAATCCAATCCCTTCGCTTCTGCAATTGCAACGAATATGGCAGCAATTTCACCTCTTATGCGGAGATTCTTCTCTCACCGCCCAAGGTAAAGCAGTTTAATGTCAAATTAACCTCAAACAATTCCGATTTTCTAAATCCAGTAAAATCATTTGTGTAGTTGAATCTGCAGATGGAGTGCTCTCTGTCGTGTATGATATGAGATAGTTAGATTGTAGCTGGTGTAGTATCGTTAATTGTTAGATAATTCAGCTGTTGAGTGAGATATTATATGAGTATGGAGATGGAAAGTTATTGGGATGGAGGGTATAAGATAGGGATTTCGTGATTCTGTGTTTGGTGGTTTTAGTTGAAAAAGGTTTTGTTGTTTGATTGGTGAGGTTTGGGTTATGGTTGTGGGGGAGAGGATGGGCAAAGATGATATATTGCTGCTGCCAACGGTGGGACCTCCTATAAAGAGACGATTGAGAAGGAAACAAGCTGGAAGAGGCTCCTACAGAGGAAGCTAAGATTTGGAGCTACACATCAAAAAGGGGGTGGATATAGGGAGTTTCTTGGGTTTCTTTCCTGATTTAGAGTTGGGGTTGGGGGATACTGGTAGGAATTTTATTGGCAGGGAGACGGAAACATGGCAAGCCGATTGCAAGAAGCACTCAGGAGCTTGTGTTTCAACACTGGTTGGGAATATGTGGTTTTCTGGAAGCTCAAGCATCGATCAAGGATGTGAGTCTCTTAGTTCTCTCTCAGACGTGAATGAATATGTTTCGTGATATACTCATCCTGAAATTCTAGTTTGTGACAATCTACTTCTCTCTGCTATTTGGTTTATGAATTCTTTTGTGCTTTTTCTTCATAACAAGAATATATCGAGTTATTTGTTCAAAAAAGACTGGAATTTACCTAACGCTATGGATCTAGATGTCTAATACTGACCGTTGGTTGCTTCTGATAGTCTTCAAACAGCTTTATGTGCCTTTTTCAAGATTCAGTTTGTAATAAATTGCTTGATTATTTTGGACAAGTGCATGACTACAAATTATGTTTCAAAATGGATAAATGATTATTCAAATTCTGTACTACATATATGTACAGCCCGGTAACATTTGTATGTACTGACTTCTGACTGCAAACACACCCATCCATCTTTGTTATGATACAACGGGTGGAGTGCGTTTATGTTTTTTTAATCCCTTCTGGAAAAAGTGAGTTGCTATGTAACGTGAGATTACAATGCATTGTAAGATTGGAAATTTTTTAAAAAGATAACAGAGAATATATGAAGGTTGTGCTTTCAAACCAATGCTATGAATTCCAGAATAACTCATGAAATAAAGTATTTGTTTCCCTTGAAAAAGTTTAGAGTTGAGAGAATATATAGCTAGTAAGAAGAATAGTCATGGATGGTCAATTGGAGTTATTTGAAAAACAATGATCTGTCTTCAGAAACATATGTAAGGCTAACCTAATTAGAAAATAAGAAAAATATTTACAGCTCAATTTGGGTACGCTGCTCTCAAAATTTAACGAAAAAGATGTTCCTTATTCAGTACATTTTCTAGAGTTAACATCACTCGTAAATCTCAAATCAAATGCTGCATTTGTGATTTTAATTTTTACTAATCAGATAACATCAACATAATGAGTACATACGAGAACTTTTTTAGCAACAAATATTTGCAGGGGAATTCTCATTCTATTATTTTGATTATTTTTAAATGCATATTAATTTGACTGTCTCATTGCGCACCAATGTATTGCAGGATGTTTACTTGGGCGGATGCGTATTATGAAGGCAACCAATATCCTGACAAGAAATCAACAGCAGGTACCCTGAATGAAGGTTCTTATTCACATGATCCTTTGGGATTAGCTGTTGCAAAGATGTCATATCAAGTATATTCTCTTGGAGAAGGGTATGAGGCTTACGGTCACTGGTTCTTATCTCTCCTTTTCATGTTCAAATTTACTTCTCTAGATAGAGTTTAAGTTAAACACATGAACTGTGGCTTGTGGGTTACCATTTAGCATTATTGGTCTCCGCACTTCTACAGGTAAATGCAGAAGTCATTGTTTCATCTATATCTGTGTACAAATACATATGTGTGTCACTGTGTCTAGAGAACAAGTATATGTTCACTTTTACCCTATTCATTATGTATTTAATTCTGTATCTTTTGGCCAAGTAGGGTGGTTGGGCATGTGGCAGTTTCTGGGAAGCATTCATGGATATTTTCGGATCAGCATGTTGTTGACGCATCATTCTCATCTGAGGTATAAATTTTAATGTAAACTTGCCGTCTATAGAATTAAAACGTGAACCTTTTATTTGCATGCTCTACCCTACAAGTCACCCTCAATTATGAGAATGAAATGTTTTGAGATAGTAACTTGGTTCATATTTCATGGGAGATATCTTTGTTTTTAGTTATCTATCTGGCTCTTTGTTTCTTTTATACTTCAAGAATAATGCTATTTTCGTTAATTGGGTGGACTGGATTTTTCTGTTGGATGTTATTTGTCATTGTGAATTAACATGAACAAGGAAAACTCTGGCTAAATTTTTTATTGAGGGGGAATAACTCTGGTTAGATCTAATGTTGAACTGAAAATATGCCATCAAAACTTAGATGAAGATCAAGTAATGCTATTCCTTGCTGCAACATGTTCAGTTTTGTTGTCATTCTTCCTGATGGGACTTCCTTTTATATCCAGTATTATGGTGCTTGGCAAACACAGTTTTCAGCTGGCATCAAGGTGATTTCATCTCCCATTTGTTTTAATTTTAGAGGTGCTTCTTATTGTGTTCTTTCACTGTAATGTAGTGGAAGTAGACTGCCGTATATTGTAAGAACCATTAATGCATAAGCTATATATTTTAATGATATCTCTCACTGTATCCCTGGACCGACCTTCTGACCTCTGGTTAGTGCAAAGATTCTGCTGCAGAGTGGCTGACGGTAGAACCCCCAATACTGAAGTGTTTAGTAGATAATTATCTTATTACCGAGCTTGCCAACCTTAGTAGTGAATGTTTTAGGTTTATGAATCTTAGTAAGGTGTCTATTTTATATAAATATGTCTTGGACTCTCTAGGAAGACTAGGAGCCATAAGTTTGAATTGAATTCATGCATTGTTAAACATAGGCATGCACATTTCTGTTGGTACACTTGATGACTGCTTCCAGATCAAACCTTTTACCATGGATTGTCTTAACATATGTGCTTTCAATTCTTAGGGGATGTTTACTTTTCATGATTGATAAGATATATGATTAGATATCTTTATCCTCAGTGGGACAATTTAAAAAGAAAATTTAGGTCAAATGATAAGGGTAATATGGGCCTTGGGATATCCCAACATTCAAATTTATCAAAGTAAACTAGGGATTAGCTTATACTTATTTTATGTTTCTGGAAGCTTGAAATTGGTTCATGAATCCTAAAACAAAATGAGTTTAAGGTTACTAATTTCAGGATTTTAGTTTTGTAGAGAGTGCAAGAGAGTATACTAATGGATTATGTTTAGGAGTTAAATGAGGAAAAGACACTCACATATTAATTATTATGGTTCTATCATATAATATCTCAATGTTCTAAAATTTTATTATATTAAATACAGTATCAAATATCACGAATTCTTATTTGTCAAGACAAATTACTTTATAGGTTCAGTGCAATTGCCTCACAGTTTCATTGCAAAAGTTCTCACAGTTCTCCAAAAGTAACAAGTTTTATTTAAACCACATAATAAGGTTGGGTTATCATGAAAACTACATTTTTCGTGAGGACGTGAGATGACTGCAAAGTAATAAACATATAAAGTCATAGAATTTGTAGTGAAAATAGCTGCATTAAAAAATAGACCTTTCGTTCTTCATGAGATTCAGATCAACACCCATTCATTCAGCATGGTGATGGATCCACCACAGATCACCATGATTGAAAGGCCTAACATAGTTCTCCGTCCTCATAATATTTAAGGGTTCTCATTTGAACCCTTCCCCCGTACCATTTATATAAGATTGGTTCAAATCGAAATCTCTTATTTGTGAGAAACCTTGCATTGTATTTTAAGTAATTCATGAACCTATAAGTGATTCTCTCTGAACCTATAAGTTACTGAACTGAACTCAACACTCTGCGAATACAGTTACCTATTCGTTCATGTAAATTCTCAGAGTCTAGTCTTTAATGCTGGCAAAAGAGATTTTAAAATTGTATTTTTGCTGGATGCGCTTTGCATTTTGTCTACAAAAATCTGTAACATGAGATGTCTTGCGTACAGACCATTGCAGTTGTGCCTGTTATTCCACTTGGAGTTGTACAACTAGGCTCCCTTCATAAGGTATCTTAACTGTACCTCAAGTTCTCATCTTCATCTTGTTCATTCTGTTATTTATGCAAGGTACAAGGGGAGTGTTATGCAAAATGCATGCCCTCATTTTCTGATATTTCTTGCTTTGTATGTGACGCATATCTCAGACAAGCTGAAGAACTTGCAATTCTTAGGTTATTGGTAACTTTACTTCTTTTGTGATTGTTGATGAAAAAGTATTTTAATGCTATGCTATATGTAATAATTTGGCATTTCCTATACTTGTTCTTGATTGTTGGAAAATTTAGCACAACTATTTCTCCTTACCATCTTATCTTGAACATTAGCTATTCCTGTGGAAAACTGTTCATTTTTTCTTATTATAATCACACACTAAATTAATTTCCAACCAATTGTTGTCTGAGTGCCTATGACCTACTTTGAAATAGTTCTAATTGACAGGCAAGAAGACTAGACCCCATTAGTTTAATTTAGCTCTGAAGTATTATGAGGTTTCATTGTGGCTTGCCTTTGATGAAATGAAAAATGCCAGCAAGTGGTCAAGGTGTATGAAGAAAACTCTTAAATCTGTTCTTATGCGTAGTATTCTTTGACTGTATCAGATTGCTGAGGATTTGAAGCTGGTTGACCATATCAGAAATGTTTTCTGTAACAAGCAAGATTCCTTAGCTGGTGGTATCCCAACCTCATTTGAGAATACTTCTCGGGTGGGTGGTGAATCTGTCGTTCCATCTCTCATATGCCCCTCCCAACACACAAATGCAGATTTATGCTACATTACTAATTTTATCTTAATAACTTATGCCATTGCATGCCTTTTCAGTTAGATACATGCATAAGAGCTTCACATCCAGCTTTTCAGCATTGCGTGGCTAAAGTAAAAGGGTCCGAGGATGAGGTGGATTTTTGGTCTCAGTTGATTTCACCGCTTGGGGAGTATGTTAATAATGATCATATTTTGCCTCCAAAGGGGGGGTTTTTAAATAAAAATCTGAAAATGAAGATGCATGAAAGTGCAGAATGCTCGAACCCTGAGAATGATATTCTACTACCCTCAAGTTGTGAAAATATCCTTACAAGGCAACAACAAGGAGAGATGGAATTTGTTAATGATTCAAAACATGTTGGAGAATCGAATGGTGTTGGGAATTCAGGGAAGATAGCAGAAGTTATTTGTGCGGCACCCATCAATAATGTCAGGATTGAAAAGTCTAGCTTATGTAATGAAACCCTACGTACTGAAGGTTCTCAAATGTTCGCATCCAATATTCCTACATACAATATCAAGTCCCCAGCTTTTCCAGAACTTCCGAGCCTTCAAATGCGTCTAGATTCAAACCCAGAAGTACCGATCAGGCCTAATTGTGTTGAGATGCAGACTTCACCTTTCAGTTTCTGTGCTGGCTATGAACTGTTTGAGGCATTGGGACCACCTTTCCAGAAACAAAATGATTGTGTCTGGGAGGCAGAAAATATTGGTTCAGAGATGGCCGTTGAGATTTCTAAGGGCATGAGCAGTTGCAGTCTGCTGATGGAGAACTCTGATATGCACCTTCTAGATGCAGTGGTGGCTAAGGCGAGTCACAAGGGAGATGACACAGAAAGTGAGATGTCATGCCGCGATACTGGGGAATCTCTATTGACTGCTGACAGAACACCTTGCAATAGTGTAGGCACTCTGAGTTCGGCAGGTTTTTCATTTGACCGAGACACGTCATGTAGCTTCAACTCAGTGACCTACGGTTCTGAGTCTATGAAAGGTATCTCACCAACCAGTTCTAGAGGCAGTGAATATATGGAAAGCTCTCAAGTACCATTAAAGACATCTAAAAAGAGAGCTAGACCTGGTGAAAGCTGTAGGCCGAGGCCCAGGGATAGACAGTTGATCCAAGATCGGATAAAAGAATTGCGAGAGCTTATTCCAAATGGATCGAAGGTGATATCAGCACCATAATTTTCTTGCTTATGATAGTTCTCCATTTTCTTATTTGTTATTTGCTGAAACTTCTGAATTACACAGTGCAGTATTGACTCACTTCTTGAGCGAACAATTAAGCACATGATCTTTATGCAAAGTGTTACCAAGCATTCAGAAAAGCTACATAAATGCTCTGCGTCAAAGGTAAACAAATGATATTATTTAACGAGAGCGCATTTGTTCCTATTCGTGCAATTTTATATCTTTCTGTGTTTTCTTTCACTTTGGCAATTTCGTCCATTAGGGGTTCGCTTTTCCCTTTAGGTGTTGGTTTTTGTAGTGGGGTGAGGTTGCAGTAATATGCGAGAGAGATTAGCTTTCAGGTGGAAACTAACTTCTAAATCCATACAAGAAGTAAATAAGTAAACAAATAATACGTGGATATTCTGTTAACTTCTAACGAAACTAAAACTAGCAAATTGTGTTGAGGTTCAACTGAAAACATCCTATGCCTTCTAGATAATCATCAATTGGCAAGAAAGAAAGAAAACTTAAAGAGTATAAAGATGGCAACTAAGAGTTGTTCTTTTTAGTAGTTTGCATTATATTCTTACCACATGCTTTCTAGATGGCTGATAGACTTCACATGTAAATGCACACAGATGAATTGTGTGTCTTATGAGACATGTCATGCTTTATAATACTAATAAATTTAATCTCATACTGCACTTGCTTTTCATGTTGAGTAGTAGAAGTTGGTGAACATGACAAACTGATTTATGAACTTCAACAAATTTTTCATTCCATGAAGGTTAACTGCTTCTTTGAAGGGGAAACCTAAAAGAATTTCTTCTTGTTTGTACGGTGTTCCTTAATCTCTGCATTTTGCTATTGGATCTTTGCTCATGACATTAAAATCAGAATACAACTGGATTATACTATCATTTACTATTACTGTTTTAAAATTGGCTTTAACTGGAAAAGAAATGTTGGTTTTTCAGTTTCTTGACAAGGACACTGGTATGAGGAAATTTTCACGTAGTGAGCAGGGTTCGAGCTGGGCTGTAGAAGTGGGAAACGACCAAAAAGTATGCCCAATCATAGTAGAAAATATAAATATGAATGGGCAAATGTTGGTTGAGGTAATAGAAACCTTGAGAAATCTGTTGTTTTTATGTCCAAAATAAGTCTTTGAACTCAATTGAGTTGGCAGAGCATGAGCTGACTCTGTTTCAAGATACAAAATGGAATCTTCTTTATCTTCTAATATCCAAGCTATCCTGCTTGCTTGATATAGATGCTTTGCAAAGAATGCGACCAGTTTCTTGAGATAGCAGAAACAATCAGAAGCTTGGGTCTAAGTATCTTGAAAGGCGTATCAGAAGCCTATGGAAATAAGGCTTGGATGTGCTTCGTGGTTGAGGTACACAGGCATTCAATAATTTAAGAATAGTTGTCATCAAGTTTTAGTCTAGGATCAAAACCCAGATCACTTGCAGCTTTCATCATGGAATAAGAGACATGGTTTAGATTTGGCTAAGCCTTTGGTACAACATATCTAATATGTTTGCTTTCCTTGGAGCAGAATAACAGAAGCATGCACCGGATGGATGTTTTATGGTCATTGATGCAGCTGTTGCAACCTAAAATTTCGAGTTAATCTGCAAGTTCATTACAAACAACTAACGTTTCCGATCTCCACTGCTCTGATGGAGCCAGAGTTATTTTTGGAGGCTTCTTCTAGTTCCAAGCCATTGTAACATTATTTGTGTGTTGACAAGTTTCCTTTCTCTATGTGCCAATGTGTGTATATTTTCTTATGTAATTTTGAGTGCTGGTGTGATTTTTTTTCTTTTTTTAGGGTACCTAGTTCTTGTTTTTTTGACCTGCTCTTTATGTTGCAGCAATATGACGTTATTGAATGTTTGATATGTATATGCTTAAGTGATACGTTTCATTTTTGCATGACGTTTCATTTTTGCATGTCTTTTGAAAAAATGATACTAATAAATAGTTAAAGTAGAGAGAAAGCAAAGTAAAAGGAAATTATGTAAAGGAGAGTCTCTTCTATATTAATATATTTTTAAAAATTTTATATTGTTTTAATAAACTCTAATTTAATTATCAATGTTTTTTTTTTCTTTTTACTTCTGTCAACTCATTCGAGATTTTATGTCAAAATAAGAAAAAATACAATGTAAAACTATTTAAATGCATTTCTAAAAACTAAACGTATTTCGTAGAAAAATATCAAACATTTTATTTTTAAAGTTGTGGTTCATTCCTTACATAAGGTCAAGGATTATAATGTAAAATGAAGCTGCAACTAAAATAGGAAAATTCCTCAAATTTTGAAATAATGAAAAATGGTAAAAATAACCCCAACTTTGTAGTTTATACTATACCTTTGTTAATTCCCTAAAAGAATAAATGAAATTAAGTTTTAGTTATTTTTACTTATGAATTGTGATGGAGAAATAGATTTAGAAAACAAATATAATCATGTTAACATTTAACTTTACGTATGAAATTTTATCATAAATAAAAATTAGAAATATTCAAAAATAAGAATTCTTCACTGTTATTATACTCCCTCCGTCCCAAGGTATTAGACCAACTTTCTCTTTTGAGATGTCTCAACATATTAGACTCATTTCCTTTTTTAGCAAAAAACATCTATCTTATTTTATTCTCCACCTACTTTTTTATCTCTTCTCTCTCCTACTTTTTACCTCTCTCATACTTTACTCTCTCCACTTTAACTATTTAAATATCAATTCCTTAAATCATGTGCCCAAAAGAAGTGAGTCTAATACTCCGGGACGGAGGGAGTAGAACTGAAATTTTATTTATTAATCAAACAATATAGTATAAAAAATATAAACAAAAAATATTAACCACTCTTTGTAGAAAACAATTGAGAATGATATCACAAATTAATCATGTGGAGTATTATTCTTTTAAGGGAATTTGGCCTTAAAAAAACAATAAAATTTGGAGAAATTCTGGTAGTATTTCCTATTAACTAAAGTAATTTTAAAAATCACAAAATTTAATATTAGTGTAAAATTTCCACGATGAGTTATTCAATAAGTCCGATAGATCTACGTCGTTATATTAGTATATTAATATAAATATCTTTATTTTTTCTTTCTTACTTTATTATCTCTTCCTCTTTTTTACTTTATTTTCTCGTACATCTAGATTTTGTAAATGCTAGTGACGTAAATCTGTTAATCATGAAATCCCATATTTAATTTAATTCGAATTAATTCAACAAATCAGGTGATGACAAGTGACAACGACTGATTTTATTAGTTTTACATGCGAATGATGTAAAAACATATAACCACAAACGAAACAAAACATAAGCTAAAGCAAAGCAAGAACATCATCATATCTCAGTGGCAAATACATAACAGAAAATGGAGAATAAAACACTCTGAGAATTGGAGAAGAAATAGTTGGAAAAGCCAAACTCATTTTATCTTGTAATGCGACAATGCCGATGCGACTTCCTGAAATTTAGTCATGTAAAATTTGCAGTATTCTCCGAACATGAACTCTTTGTACACAGCCGGATTCTCGTCAGAAAGAATCTCTTTGATCGGAGCAAATGGCTTTGCTGCCGCCTTCATGCTCGGAGTAAAGAAGCTTGCCACCGAAATCCTTGGCCCCACGGATTGTGCAAGCACTCTGTGCTCCACGCTTATGAACTTGTCATTGCTAATAATCTATTTCACGAAAATTAAAATTATAAATCAGATTAGACATTTTTATTCTTGATCACAAAGATGGAGTAGGGATGTTAATCGGGTTGACACACTCGGGTTTAGGGCATTTGAGTTATTTTCTTCTTCGAGTTACTGTAAATTATCAGCCCTAACCATAAAACCTTAGGGTTTTGGCTTAACTCGTCTGGCCAATCAGGCTAAAATTTTTATAATTATTTGTAATACTCTCTCTGTCCCATAGGAAGAGATTAATTGGGGGCGACGCAATTTTAATGCATAATTGGTAAAGTAAGAATAAAAAAAAGAAAAAATATTTTGAAATAAAATAGTCGATTGTGGGGCTCATAAATGATAAAGTAAAAGAGAATGAGAAAAAAAGTTTCTAAAAATGGATATGAGACTATTTCTATAGAACGGAGAAAGAAGAAAATTCTACCTATTTCTATGGGACGGAGGAAGTATATATTTTTATCGATAATTTTATATCTATAATAAGTAAGTATCCATACAAATATGGGATGTCATGAATCATGATAAACAGATTTATGCAAATTAAGGGAGAGTATTTTTTTTTGGACTGAGGGAATACTACACCTACTACATACCTGCATGAGATCACCGATATTGGCAACGAGGGCCCACGAACCGGAGGGACGTCGACCCATTGATCGCGGTGAAGCATCTGGAGGCCGCCAAGGGAATCCTGCATCAGTAAGGTCAAAAAAGTAAAGTCGGAATGCTTGGATGATCCCAGAGTTTTGTCTGGCTCCGGACATTTAGGATAATACAGACACGCCAACGACTGGCTCTTCATGCACTCGATTCCCGATAGGTAGTCGTGGCACAGTCCCAACGCCTCCGAAAGTAGCTCCGCGATCACCTCCCTTAACTCAATCATGTATTTCACATATTCCTGCACTTGTTCCCTGTAATTAATTACAGATTTATTAGAAATACGCCGCTCACCCTTTAAAAGGCCTTATTTACAGTTTTACCTGCATGCTGAGGGTAATTCCTCAGGGTCAAGCTTGTCGTCCTGGAAGACGCACGTGAGGAAATCCCTCCAGCACGCGACGGCATTCGCTCTGGTGGGCAGATTGCTGCTGAACCTCACCCTCCTCTTGGCATCGTCCGCGTCCGCGTAGAACGGTGCCTTGTCAGCGTTGGGCAGCTCGTGGAAGCGCTTCACCGCGGCCAGCATGGCGTCCATCGTCTCCAGAGGGATCGAGTGGTTCACTATGCGGAAGAACCCCCACTCTTGAGCCACATTCCGGATTTCCGCCACCACCTTGCGCCGCCCTTCCGCGCCGCTCTGCAGCTCCCCGAAGTCGATTGTGGGCAGCTCCAGCGATGACGAGGAGGCATGAGTATTGCTCTCCAAGCTCTTTTGCGGGTGCACGAAGAGATCGGGAATATTCGTTATACCGGTATCCACCAGACCCTTGACGCCGGCTTTTGTTTCGTCAAATTGCTTCACTTGCTTAGCCCAATCGTAATCGCCATTGCTGCAACTGGAAGCCACCATCTTAATTGATTTCACTCTCTTACAATGTTTTAGTGAAATCGCGCAAATATGAGGGCTATATATAACAATAATTAGGAGGTCATTTGAAAATAATGAACTTCTATCAACACAAAAACATTGCTCACGATTTAAATGTGACAAGATTCCCTACAAATTTCAGAATTGATACGAATCCACTGAAAGTTTATAGTATCATCCTTTTGTTTTTGTTTATACAATAAAATTAGTACTCCCTTTAATTTTCTCTTTCATGCATTCTTAATTCATTTGATGCCTTTTCATTTTACTATTTTTGATAGTAGACTCACATTTCACTAATTTATTCAATTAACATTATATTATAAAATTAATTCTTCATCCGTCTCACTCAATATGTTCATCTTTCCTTTATAGATTGTCTCACTCAAGATGTCCAATTTTTATATTTGAAAAAAATTTCTCTCCAATTTTCTCATTAAAATATTCAACTATTTTTTGATCAACAATATTGTACTACTATATTAGAGGAGATCCACTGGACGTAGATTGCTCACTAAACAAGATTAACAATATTGTACTACTATCGTTTTGTTATTTTGATTTATTCATGTTCATGCAATCATTCTTGATTCTGGCAAGATTCAATACGTAACATTGGACGTGTTAGATTGCAATTAAAAATGAATTAGAAAGAAATGTGCCTCGATAATTTAACATTTACAAATTACAATCCATAGATTCTCGCGACGATAGTAATACTCATTAAAAAAGCAATTCTTGAGGTCTAATTTGGAATGCTATACTAATATATATACACCTGTCATTGCTATGTTTTAATTTTTGCCAATGGAGCCATCACAAAAATATGGAGCAATCAGTGGCTGCATTTTATATGGGGTGTTCCAAACCAAACCCAATAACACAAGAAAAATAAATAATACAAAAAAAATAAAAAATATTGCACTTGTAGAAATCAAACTCGGGCCAACCAGAGCTTAAGAATTTTAGCCTAACTACACATCCACTTGACCCACTACTACAATTCAGAATTTTCCATGTGCAAAATCTGAAAATTGGTGGGGTTTCCAGTGGCCCCCACCCAACATGTAGGTCCGCCTTTGGGGGCAATGGAATACTTTCGTGTTTTGGACCGTAATTTTTTAAATAGAAAGATGTCCCTCGATAAATTAAGATTGATCCTTCATCTGTTTCATGTTAAAAGAAACATATCATTTTCTGCACATATTTTAGAAAAATAATACTAATAAATAATTAAAGTGAAAAAGTAAAGAGAAAGAATAATAGATTTCACACACTTTTATTTAATTTGTCCCACAAAAGCTGTTATATTACATTTTTTGGAAAAAATTCTCTTACATTAATATATGTGTTATTTTAAAAAACAATCACATCAGATCGTGATCTGAAGTTTATGAGTCTTTTTTGGCATACACTTTGGGGAAAACTTGGAACTAAACATCAATTTAGCTCTTTTCATCATCCACAAATGGACGGACAAACGGAAGCTGTTAATCGGAACTTGGGAAACCTTTTGAGGAGTTTGATTGGTATGAAGCCACGACAATGGGATACAGCAGTGGCTCAAGCGGAGTTCGCTCATAGTCGATCATATAGCCAAACATCAGAAAAAAGTCCATTTGAAGTAGTCTTTGGTAGCAATCCAATTACTCCGTTGGATTTGGCCCATGTTCCTATTTCTCATCCGTTCAGTAGTGATGGTGAAAATCATGCTAAATACATCAAGACATTGCATGAGCAGGTTCGACAAGAAATTATCAAACAAAATGAGAAGTATCAGAAGTGTGCTAATAAGTATCGAAAGCCGTCAACATTCAAGGAAGGAGACTTGGTGTGGATTCCTCTTCGCAAGGAACGTTTTCCTCACAGTCGTCGTGTAAAATTGAAGCCTAGAGCTGATGGACCTTTCAAAGTTCTCAAAAGAATTGGAGATAATGTTTACAAAATTGAGTTTCCTAGTAACTATGGAGTTTCAGCAACCTTCAACATCGCTGACCTCTCTCCTTATTTTGAAGATGATCCCGATGGAGACTCGAGGATGAGTCTTCTCGAATCGAAGGAGAATGACACAAAAACTCAAGAGCCTAATTAATAAAGCTAAACCTAGAGTCTAATGGTCAATCCAAGAGTCTTGAAGTGTTTTAGTTTCTTAATTCAATGTTTTAATTAAGTGTAATTTAATAAGCAAGTCTAGAAAGTTCCCGATACTTGGAGGGTTGTTCCAAGTTTGCCTATATATAGGCTACGATCTACATATTGAGAAGAAGAACTTGATAAATATACTATACTTTTGAGCTATTTGCTTGTTTAAGAAAAGGATTCTTCTTATTTCTTTGCTCTTAATTCTAAGGTGGATTCCTAGTGAATAGAGAGTGTTTCGTTTGAGTGATTTCTATATCACATCCTACTTCACCATATTTTTCCCTGTGTCATTCCCAACCCCTCATGACGTGCACAATTCAAAGAGAACTCTGCCCATGGTAGAAACGAGGCCCACTGCTTTGGCTTCTTAAAAGTAAAGGCTTGAAGGTATTGTTCCAGTCCCCTATTCCGGACCTCCGTTTGCCCATCCGACTGAGGGTGATACGTCGTTGAGAAGTGCAAAGTCTCCCCACTAAGCTTTAACAGCTCCATCCAGAAATCCCCCAAAATTATAGGGTCACGGTCAGACACAAGTGACTCCAGGAAACCGTGGTGCTTCACCACCATGTGGAAAAAAAACTAGAGCGTTTGGCATCGAAAGTTGTAGGTAATGTGATGTGAATCAAATTGTAGTCCTTTATTGTATTGTTTTAACACACATTTTTAGGTGAAAAATGGACTCATTTTGATATATTGTAGGACAAAAGACCAATCCATAAGAGAGAGGAGGAAGAAAACAAAGGTCCAAATCTGATCAGTAATCAGCCCTGCAATATTAACTTAAAATGCTTCTACAAGTCCACCATTCCATTCACCTTCGAAAGAGCTTCGCGTGGATACCTCGCACGCCTCAATCGGAGTCCGGATGAAGAAGATACGGTTGTTTTACGAAGACTGCGCAATGCAGTGCAAAACGCGCGACCGGGCGTCAAAACGCGCGACCTGATTGAGAGTATGACAAAACGCCCGATCGGGCGTTTTTTCAAGATGCAAATCGCCCGACCGGGCAAATGCTACTTGGCCTGTTTTTCGGGCCCTAACTATTTAAATAGCTAGGGCACGACTTCCAATGCATCTTTTGGCGACTGGGGGATGAATTTTGAAGAGCATTTAGAGCTTGGGAGCCATTTTAGAAGGGGAGAGAAGATCAAACCCCCTTCCACCTAAAATCAAGCCTCATATGGTAGCATTTACTCATCTTCTTGTGTTGTTGCCCACTATGAGTGGCTAGATTTTAGGGATTACTTCTAGTTTGTTAGGGGAGCTTGTAAAT